>NW_026067921.1:10711310-10740511 GCF_014885135.2 Alexandromys fortis
AAAAAACAAGAAAGAGAGAGAGAGAGAGAGAGAGAGAGAGAGAGAGAGAGAGAGAGAGAGAGAGAGAGAGAGAGAGAGAACGTAAAAGCCTGGAGTAGGAGACTAACTAGGACATTAACATAATAGAAATATAGATCTAATTACAAAAACTAAAGTGCAGCAATTTATGTCAAGTATTGACAATTCTCCATTTCTAGTCAACAAAGGCTTTTTTGCCTAAAAAGAGAGGGAGTAGGCACTCAAATCTGCTTTAAACAACACTGGATAGCGCACAGCAAAGACATGATCCAAATAAAGAGCCTGCTCTCTGTCTTAGAGGAGACAGCCAACAATGGCCTCTGCTCCTGTCTTATGAGACTTCATAGCAGGATAAACACAGTCTGGAGAGGCTGAGGTAGTCAGAGTTCAAGGCATAGAGTACCAGGAAGAGGAGATCAGCGAAGGAAGAGAACCACAACTTGACGTAAAGACATCATTTGGGCCGAGCACTGCTCAGCATGCCAGTGTGCAGAAAATCAAGCTAATGCCAGGAAAAGGAACATTAGAAATAATTAGAAAAAAAGATGCCAACATAGTCATATGATCTACATGATATATAATACTCTCATACAAGGTATTTATACAAGTAAAGAAATATGTGTCCATATAAATGCTTATACATAAATGTTCATAGCATTTAAATAAATTTGAAAAACTAGAAGCAAACCACCTAAACCATCATCAAATAAAGGAATGAACAAACCATGACCATGGCATTGCCATATAAGAGAATACTATTTAACAGAGAAAAATAATTACAGCTACTCATCACAATATGGAAGCTAAAGAAGCTCGATTTAAAAAAATATTCATCTAGCTAATTCCATTCACACAAAATTACAGCAAACGCAAACTGATGCATGGGAAGAGAAAGCAAATGAGTGGTTGGCAGCTGTGGAAAGGACATGGGGATGAATACAAAAGGGCACATGTTCACTCTCTTGTCTACAGTATGGTTTCGGGGTTATATATAGAGTTCCTGAAGCTTTACAAATTATGCATTTAAATATGTAGTTTTCATACAACACAAATAAATCTCAATACAAACTCTTCTTAAAAGTACATGGTGCAGGGCTGGGGAAACAAACAGCTCAGCTTGTACGCAAGACATCCTGAATTCAAATCCCAGCACTGATATTAAGTCTAGTGTATCTTCTTGAATGCACCTGTAACCTTAATCCCAGAGCTGTGATGGTGGAAAGAGAAGAATTACTGGGGTTAGCAGGCACCCAGCCTTGCTCTGGGTTTATTCACACACTTTGTCTTATAGGAACAAGGAAGGAAGTGGGACACTCAACATCCTGCTTTGGTCTCCAAATGTGTTTACGCACATGCACACAGGCACATGCGCGCGAGCACACACACCCCTCTCCCTGTTCCGTGGCGCATTAACAACTTGAAAATCAGAAATAAAGCAACATGTATATAATGGCCAAAATCAGGTTGAGAGAGATCTATAGAAATAGTTTACGACTTTGTAATTAAAACTTGACAGTCATAAGTAATAATAGAACCTAAGAGGTCATTCTTACTTCCTGCAAACAAGCCAAGAAATCTGACCCAGATGGTACAAAACGGAAATGTCTTCTAAAGAAAAGACTGTACAATTCCTCGCTGCTGACCTGTGTTCTCTGCTCTCCACTCACTCTCAACCAAGGATTTCCTAGCAGCAATGACTGTGATTACACTGTGATGCTGGAAACAGCCTCGAGAACAGCTGTGTGAGGAAGCCAGGAGAAACATAACAAACCAGGGCAGCAATGGTAAGAACTGGCCTCTCAAACAGATTCCAAAATAGTAATTTTTCATAGTCACTCGAAAGCCAAAAGCAAATTTTTGAAGAAAACTAAAATAAAACGGACACCCCTACCATGTGTTGTTCACTTAAAAGCTCTGTGATGTTTTTGTTTGGTTGTAAACTGTAAATCGGAGAACTGCCAAAACAAACTAGTGATTTCAAACAACAGGAATTTATTCCTTCTGAGTTCAAAGTCCAGGCGTGAGAGCAGGAACCTAACAAGACCCTGCTTCCTCTACAGTCTCGGGGTCCTTCCCTGCCTCTCCCAGATCAGGTCTATAGGCTGATGGCAAACCTTGGTGCCCCATCTTACCATAGTATCGTCCCAACTTCTGCCTCTGGCTCTATTTCCTCCAGATCTGTGTCCTTATCTATTCTTCAGAGGATACCAGCATGGCACACGTGATGACAAAGGCCAAGATTCTATGGATATGTAGCATTTTTGAGAGCTTCTAGGGAGGGACACAACTGAACTCACAGCAGAGTCTCTTTAAAGAGTCAGTAAGCAGGAAGAATGAGAGTTTAGTTAATGTGGCAAGAAGCAATGTTACTACTAAATGCACAGTGATGGCCGTGTCGTGTGAAATTAAAACACTTCAAAACAGCTGACAAAATCCAAAAGTACTCAGGCCCACATGACTGACAACTACACAATGAATAAATGAAAAATAATTTTCTTGTGGCAATATACAGTCAAAACATTAATGCACACAAAATAAAAATACTTGTTTTATAAATTTGAAATTATAATCACAACAAACATCTCCAATCCTTATTTCAACCTAATTCCCTCGTTAATCAGATTTTTGAAGGCATTGCTTGAATTTTCAAAGATAAGATACTATTTTTGTAACCAAGAGGGGAAAAGTTAGTTTTTGTTTTAAATGAGTGACTTGCTTTTAAGGGAAGTATGAGTCTTGTGCTTTGAAAGCATCATTTTAAAGATCTGTGCCACTGTGTGCTTGTGTGTACTCATTTGTAGATAACACTGCGGTAACAATGTCCTGGATCAAGGACAAAGATTAAAGGACAAATGGAGGCTTCTCTACCCAGTGTTTATACCAATCATGTAACTAGCATAACCTGAAAATTAAACCACTCTGGACTACAAAATGGGACAAGTTTCATAATTAAACACTAAAATCAAGACAAACATAGCAAATAAATGTCTGGCTTATGTGAATTTTGCTGGGTTATAGCAGGGGGAGTTTATTACTGATCGGCAAGACAAAAGTTGAGAATATTTATTTATATTTCTTGCAAATAAAAACAAAAACAGGGTTGTGCATAGTAGTACATGCTTGTAATCTCAGCACTGAAGAGGCTGAGGCAGGGGATCCTACATCAGTAGCCAAGAGTTAATAGCTGGAGATGGCACTGGCTGCCGATCCTGTACAAGGTCTCTTTTGGAGGATGGTCTTTATGTTTCCTAACTTTTTATTTTATTTGTTTGTTTTTCTCAGTTGTGATGAGACCTCATGTAGGACAGGCTGGCCTTAAACTCCTAATCCTCCTGCTTCCACCACCAGCGGGCTAAGATTATGAGCATGCATCACCACCATGCCCAGGTACACACAGCCAGAGAATGGATCCAAGGTTTTGTAGATGCTGGACAAGCACTCTTGAGCAACTGAACAACAGCCTCAAGTCCATTTTTATTTTTAAGCAGTATGTTAAGTCAAGTGTTACCCCATACTGGTTTTAAAATAACCGTAGCTAAAAGAGTCACTTTAGAAGTGAGGGCACAAAGCCCTCTATCTATTACATAGGGGTTTCCAGTCGAAGGCAACAGTGAATGATAAGGAAATATGAAACCTCTGTTCACATGGAAAAGATCCATTCACCTGAGGTCATTAAATTGACCAGTGAGAAAAGATACATACATTCAAGAGTCTCCTCCAGGCCCAATTCTCTGAGATTCAAGGGCATAGCCATTGTTCTTTCTTTTTCTTGGTGAAGATAAACAGCATTAAATCTAAGTGAGTTTTCACTGAAATAGATGTTCCAATCCCATCTTCCAAAGCCCCTCTACGTTGATTACATTTATGGAGACTGCTCCCAAAGAGGTGCCAAATAAATTATCTCCTGGAAGAGCAAATACCAATGGTGAACAGTAAGCAGTGTGTGTTTTTAAAACAGAAGGCGAGGCTGAAACCAAAGAACTCAGGTGTTCCAATCAACTGAAGAATCTAAAGTCTGTAGAAATTGAGATGAGAATGGGGCTTAAACCAAGTAATGATGCATGATAGAGCTATCACATTTAATCAGATGAGAGTCTACTTACTTTAAAACACATTATTTCAGATGCCACTATCTATTATGATTTTTAACTGGAGGAGGGGGTGGTGAGTGCTTTTTAAGAAGTAAGTGATATATATCACCAATAAAGTAAAGACAGCAGGATATGTTTCATAAATACGAAGTTCTACTTTCCATCCATCATAATGGAAAACTCTTACTGGTGAAAGCTATTAGAGTTGTTCCTGTTCTTTACACTCCTGTAAGATTCCCATCAAGTTAGATCAATCTATCTGCAAGGAGAACTCAAAGGGTTAAGTGTATACTGCAGCACTAAAGTGGAAGAACATGAATACAGAAGACACACAGCTAAGCCTCTACTTGGCTAACATCACCCATTCACATCACTTTCACCAACACTGAAAAACTTAAAGTTGATCCCTTAAGACACCAATAGTATATGTACACAAAGAATTAGCCTGTGGCCCCCAAGCTGATCATGTTCTTTGTATCAGCTCACAGTGAATAATGATCAGAAGGCAAATGGCAAACACACAGCCCCCAGCTCGGTTTGACGTATGGTCCTGTGACAACATGATTAGAAGAACCATTTCTCTTATACCAAAATACTAGGTCCAGATGTCACCCTGGTGCCTGGAAAGGATGCTGCATGGTGACAGCTGTTAGATGCCCCATGTTGAATAGTTGCATTCTGACCAGACACATGCTTTGGCCATCAGATATCAGTGCACTCGTTAAACATTACCCCAAAGATCTGTGCCCACCGAAATTAAAAATTAACATCCTCTCTTGCTTTTTTTGGTTTGCTTAAGTCACAGTAAATAAGGGGCAGTGTTGCAGAAAGATGATAAAGGAACTACTGTGTTTTATATAATTAAGCAATAAGCATACAGAAGCAATTAAGAGTATAGCATGAAATAGCAATAAGCATTCAGCACAACACAAATTACTCAACCCATTCATTTCACTGCACTTTTTTAATTTAAAGAACTGGTGACCCAGATAAAGCACTGAACTGAAAGTCAAGCAAATTCGAACAGTAAGATGTAGTGGTTGCAAGCACATTCTTTGGCTAGGCCTAAGGTCTATTCTCAAGGGTTCTTTCTACTCACCAGCAATTTACCTTTGTGTAAGTATCTTAAAGTAGCCAGCCCTCAGTTTTCTAAACCTTATGAGGCCTTGACTTCTGAGTAATCAGACAGCAGAGGTTAAACTCTTGGCACAAAGTCTGGCGTGGGGTAAAGTTGGAGGGTGTTATGTGCTACTATCAGTACCAGTACAGCACTACCAAGACAGGCAATCCCTCATCCTTCAAACTGCTCTATTGCTCTGAGTTCTTTCTTCCCTTTCAAAGCACTTTAATTCTAACATGCAATGTTAATTTATACTCTATCCTAAGGTACCTACCCACCATCTCCATCTACCCTTTGTAGAAACACCTTTGCAACCTCTTGGTAAATAGCATGATACTGAAAAATATTTGAGTTCTACAGAGGTGCTAAAGAAATACCCGAGCACTGAGGGAATGAATGAAGCATGAATGAACTTAATTGCCAGCTTAAGACCTTCTGGGTGCTGGTATTCACTGCCTGCCACACTGTACACTGAAGGGGAGTGGCACAAGGAGGAAAGCTAGGTGGCAGCAAGAGGTCTCCAAGCAGTTTTACTTCCTTCCATTCAAAAGGATGCTGCTATACAAATGTTTCAACCCCAAAGAGACAGTAATATGCTTTGGTGGAATGCTGCCAGCCTGACTCATAAATATCCTTATCAGGGGGAGTCAAAAACTATTTAATTCATTACAGGCTGAGGGTTTAAAAAGCAAGTAGTGGGCTACAAAAGGGGACAGTTGGGAGTTAATACAACTGCCTCTGTAATGGAAAAAGAATAAAGAGAAGGCTAGACTCTCATTCTCTCTACTCTGTCCTCTGTCTGTCTGTCTGTCTGTCTGTCTGTCTGTCTGTCTCTCTCCCCTGTCCCCAGCTCGCCACATGAAATTCTGTACTTCATCTACATATGCAGAAATACCCAGAACTTTAAAGTAAGATTCTACCAACATAATTTAAGAAAAAGAAAAGACATATTTCAAAGAATCACTTGCTCCTATTCTACTCTGGCATGGTGAATAAATAAACAGACCTGAGTCAGTGGAGACAGCAGCCAGCTGATATCTAACAGAAGAGCTACGGGGAAGGAATGCCATAAAAAGAAGTAACTGCAATTAATTGTGCTAAAGACACCAAAATAATCCCCTAAAATTCAGCAGTAATTCAATATAGCAGGTAGTATAAGTCAAAGAATTTAACAGAGCTGGGCAAACATGTTGACATTCTACCCCTGACTGTGAGCAGACATCTCAGCCTGCACTACCCTGAGGAAGTAGAGAGGAGAGATATAGCGGTGTTGCTTCTAAAGGGTACAAAAAAAAAAAAAAAAAAAAAAAAAACCACCAAACCCCACCCCTGCCTTGACCACTCTAACTCTGCATCAGGAGCTGACACATTCCCACTGGGGAATCAAGCAGAATCCTCTCTCCTACATGAGTCATGATGTATTTACCTCTCCGAGGGTAAATCATAAACTTAGAGAGCACTGAAGCATCACCTCACATATGTGTATAATTCACTCTCTCAGGAGGATGATGATGTGGATAATGGAGAAGGTGGAATTTAAATTATCACTGGCTGGCTGTCTCCTACTCAAAGAGAAGGAATTTGACTGTACACTGTTCCTGATCCCATGTAATGTGTCTAAACAGCCTGCAGCAAACAGTTGAGTAAAAATGGGACTGAAGAGATTTTGGGTGGGGGTTGACACTATAGACGATCTTTGTCATATGTTCTGATCTTAAACATGACCACCATGTCATTCTGACATCTGTTTGTTTGTTGTGTGTATGTGCATGTACACAGAGAGTATGCACGAACCATGACCCACTCAGGTAGAGTTCAGAGAACACTTGTAGAAGTTGATTCTCCCTTTCCTAGTTGCTAGGACAGGTGCTCTCCACTCAATTTCCATCTCCGACTTCCCTTCTCACAGTAGAAGTGCTGGGCTCACATATGCCTGCTTCCAGGGCCTTTAACATGGCTTCCAGGGACAAATCTTGTAGGTCAGATTTGTTTGTTCAGCAAGTGCTTTTACCCACTGAGTCATCTCCCTGAATCATTCTGATATTTAAATTAAAAGCCACAGCTGTGGCTGAAGAGTTACCTACCCCTTAGTGGTTAAGAGAATGTGTGAATTAAGAGTGTGTGAACGAGGACTCAACACATATACTCTTAAAATAAATTTTAAAAGCCATGACTCAACTCCCCCTATATGATTAGGTACAAAAAGAATGTGAGCACCAATATGCATTTGAAAACAGGAAGCAGAAAAGACTCACACAAAGAAAGACAAGCAGAGAAAGCAGTCCTCAATATCCTCAATAATCCCACTTAGATGGGTATACTGGTAAGGCCATATGACAAAGGATGATGAGCCTGCATAACAAAGCAGTCTTAGTAACTGACCATTCTGAGTCACCAAGCAGAACCACAACTGTTCTTGCTGCCTCTGTAATCACTTAGAAATTCTTTCCTAGTAGACAAGCAGGCTGGCTCATAAGTTTGTTACAAGGGAAAGCAGAAGGTCCTTTGAGAATAAACAGTGAACAAGACAGAAAAGAAGTGAAAAGACAGACTTTGATTAAAGTCCGAGAACATAAACACTGACTCTAATAAGAAAAGAGGGAAGGTGACAGGCTGTTAATGAGGTGTTGGGAGCTAGCCATGCAGCCCAATACATGTCCCAGATTACGTGGGTTGAGGAGCATATTCAATGCTTCAGCTTCCTTTACCAGAAAGGCTTCTACTAACATGCAGCCGTTCCCTGGGGCTGCCAGGTCTCTGTAGAAAGGGGCTGAACACACTAAACACTCCTCAATTGAATTTCAGATGGTGCCTCAGCTGCATTAATTCTCTGTGTTATTCTGCACCTACTACTTTCACGCCCAAATCAGTGTTCCTAAGCCTATTATAAGGAGCAGTTTGTGAAGGCAATTCCAAACACAGACATTAAGCCATGGTATGTTTAGCTCACTCAGACCAAGGATGCACCTAGATTTCAAAATTAAAGGAAATAAGCATTCACTCCTATTGATTCTGTAGAATGAGAGAAAGGGGGAAAAGGATGGCATTAAGGACTTTGTGACACTGCCATCCAGAAATTATGTTCTTCAAGTCTCCAGCATTGATCACTGAAGATAACAAAGAGATGTTAGAATCATTATTAGAACCAAAGAGTTATTAGAACCTCATTAACAGAGTCCAATTACAGACAGACAGTCAAGCTATTTTAGTTGAGCATTCATACCAATGGAAAAAAATAGAGCCTTCTTAATCACTTTCATTATAAAAACAGACTCCCTGCTGGAGCCTTTTAATTGGAAGTCTACCATTTTAAAGACATTTGCATTATATCAAACTCTATTGACAGGACTAATAGAAATAGCTTCTAGCTCCTAGCTTCACATCTTCCAAATATGTGAAGCAGCTGTGGTGATCCAATGAAACAAAAGAGACGACCAGGATAGGAAGCTGGGCACCCAGCATGCAAGCATCTGGTTGGAATCTCACCATACTGTGAAGGAGCCTTTCTGCTTGCCATCTCTACTATGTTAAAGATGGAAGGGGGCATGAGAAGAGAACAGCAAGATCAAGCCTACATTATCTATAAAAACATGTCCTAGAGAAAAGGGGAAGCCGTCTACTAATAAATGAGCAAAATTAGAAGCAATGTAGATGAGTATGTGACCATGAATAGTATCGCATGCCAGATATTTTATACCAGACAGACATTCCTCTCCCATCATCTCTCTCACACATTCTCGACCTAAACACGCCAGTGCAACAGTGCTATTGTCATGAACTCTATTTTGTTATTTCTAGAGACTATAAAACTACACAGCACATTACAAACAACAGAACATAGGCACTAGAGCCTGGAGGACTCCGCCTAAATTAGACAGGGACAGGATGGTAGGGGAAAGAGGAAAATATTTAGCTGCACCAAATTCATGGCAAGAGAAATTCTGTGAAACAGCAGAAATAAGCCAGTGTGTGAGAAAGAATTTATAAAAACCACAACCAACCTATCTGTAATCTAAACCCTCATTTTGTGCTATCATCAGAGTCCAGTGAGGATGCCACGAAGTGGAATGTGTAGAACAGACTTGGAAGCTGGGAGTTTACCTTCAAGCAGGGATCCAGAGGGCCTGATAGCTGGTGCAAGCCTGTCCTTTGCTTCCAAGGTGGTGTGGTGCCCTGTTGGTACATCTTCCACAAAGGAGGAACGCTGTTGCCCTCACATGGTGAGAAAGCACAGAACTGGCTAAAGAGGAAACAAACTCCTTTTTATGGGCATCAATCCACTCCAATTTGGTGACCTAAAGTACATGGGGGGGGTTAAGTTTTCAGCACATAAATTTTGGGGGAAACATTCAGACCACACCAGGCATTAATCACAAACTGTGGTTTTCTATCCATAGGATGCAAGTTCAACTGAAGGAAATATGAATGCTAAATAAACAGCCTTACATGTGAAGAAAGGACTGAAATAGGTCTGGAGGAGCTTCACACCTATTATTATATTATTCTCCCCCAATATTCATCAGTTCAGGGATTTACCACATTCTTTATCCTTCTTGATAAATGAAAGACTTCATCCTCTAAAACTTCTACAAAAGAAGGATTTTCAAGAGTCATGGAGAGCTAACAGAAACACTCCTGAAGCCTCAGCAGCAAAATCTTTAATTGAAGGATTTAAAGCTTGTTCCTTAATTCAAGACTGTCTGCACTTGCCAGAGACTGAGAAAAATGAATAGACAAGATGTTAGTACTGAGTTTTACCAATTACAAAAGACCTAATGTTGCCACACAATTCTGCGATGTATTATTATTGCCAAGTGGCACAGAGCTTAAGGGACTTTCTCAAAGACACAGAATACCAAATACAAATACATGCCTGATGACCTCTGTTCTAACCAGTCACAAGCAGTCAGGCTGACTTAAAAAAGAAAAAAATCAGTGAAGAATGTTAAGTAGAAATTCAAAATATTCTGGGTAGCTCCTCAATCTTTGAGTTCACTGGCAATGAGCACCAGGCAGAATCTTCTGCATGCTAGCCAGGCGGTGGTGGTGCACGCCTTTAATCCCAGCACTCGGGAGGCAGAGGCAGGTGGATCTCTGTGAGTTCTAGGCCAGCCTGGTCTACAAAGCTAGTTCCAGGACAGGCTCCAAAGCTACAGAGAAACCCTGTCTCGAAAAACTTAAAAAAAAAAACTTCTGCATGCTATTCTCCAGGGACAAACCAATGGCATCATTGGTAGCTGATGTTTAAAATAATCACACAACTTATCACAATAGTCCTCTCATAAATTTCTCTTTGTTTCTCAAAGAGCATGTTGTCAATTCGTTGAAAAAAAAAACCAAACACATAAACAAAACAAACAAACAAACCAGACTTTAATCTCCTCCCATTCATCAGTGACCAGCATGGTTCCACCCGATGGGGAACCATGTGTGCAATAGTTCAGCCCGATTTCCCTAGAATTTTAGCTTCAACTGCTTGGTTTCTGAGCCCTCAGCAATGGGAGCAATTTACCTCAATCGACTTCACCAGTCACTGTTGCAATTTAGCTAAGACATTTCCCAAGGGCCTATTAGAAAAGGTTCCAATTTGAAAACCTCACATCTGATCCTACAAACCAGTCCTGGAAACATCACTGGAAACTAACTTATAAATTATTTTTTTCTCTGATCACAAACCCTTCAGTTTAATACAAAAATGAAAACAAGAAATAAGAAGACATGATTTCTGAAAAATCAACGCAACAAAAGTTCAAATAGACTACCATCAAAATTTTGTTTGATACAAACCACAGCCTGTTATATGTGTGCCAAGGCTCCATTTGGTAACCCTATAAACTCTGCAATCAGCAAACTGAAGGTGGTGACTGAGACCAGAGGAAACCAGTGGCAGCATCTGCAATACAGCAACATCTGGGACCTAGCAAGTACATGGTGTTCTTCCAGAGTTAGGGTGAAGAGAACTCAAACTGCACTATCAAGATACTTCCATACTTGCAAGCATGCTACCAAGAGAAAGACAGAAGTACACACTATAGAATAAAATGGGCAGAAGGAAGCAGCCAGCTTGTTAAAAACAAAGAACTTCTAAAAAGTCATGAATGGGTAAAAAGTCAGCAACTTTGAGATCACCTCTGAGACACTGATAAAAACTGCATCTAGTGCTAGCCCATAGGTAACTACATCATTACCTGAAGTCAGACTTAAAAGACCATGGAATGTATCAGAAGGTCTTGGTTTATGCTTCTGTAGAATACAGAATGAAACAGAATGCAGTGAAAGTCACTGTTTAAAATAATAATGCCACAAAAAAAAAATAGGGCCATGAATAGAATGACATCCATCAGATTCTCAGCCAAAAGTTTAATAAAAAAGAACATTTGTTCGCAAGTGTCAATAAATCAATGAATATTCAGTTGCTATTAGTAGAAATAACTAGAAAAATGAATCATGCTTAATTTGACTAAATTACTTGGTATACATGCTTTTTGGACTCATAAGTACATACATCTATTTTATAGCAAGAGAATTATCCTAGATTAAAAAGGACAGCATTACATAGCTTTGTACCATTAGTTTTACCAGGTCTGCCTGAAGTCAGCCTGAACCTAAAGGGTAAGAGAGTCCAAATGCTCGGGAAAATGGCTCCTATTGGATTCTAAACAAGGCACCCACAGGCAGCATGGGCCAATCCAATCCTGTTCTCTGAGGTAGGAGAAGCTAAGATATCAGAGATTTCTTACATCCACTACATCTGTGTGGAATGGGGGCACATTCCCGGTTTCAAGTGGTATTTTTATGTGAGTTTCAACTACAGGTGACCAAAATGAGTAGGACGGCAGGACAGTGACAGATTCCTGGTCCTGTCAGCACTGACGACAATCAACAGCCACACCACATTCCCGTCATAGCTTTCCATGGGACAGAGAGCATGTTCAACAGGCCCAGCACCTGGGAAATGCTGCTGAAAAGGGGTCAGTTCTGAAAACACATCCAGACTCCTGTTCCTCTCTCCCTCCCCTCTCCAACCAGTCAGAATTCCTTCAAATCCATCAACTACAGGCACATCAGAGAACACAAAGCTGTAAGAGGTCACACTAAAACAGATATGCATCCCTCAAAAATGTGTTACTATTCTCATTTTTTTTCAGGTAGTGGTTATTTTTCTTACACACAAAAAAAATGTTACTTGTGCTAGGATGCCATGGGTTCATTAATTTTAATAGGTATTTTTAAAATTTCTGAATTGTCTAATACAGTTAATATCAACTGTTACAATTAATGAGTTACTCTCTAACTTACAATGAGGTTCTCAACTAAAAAAATTTCGAAAAACTCAAAGAGAAACATAAAGCGTAGTTCCTGTTAGAGACGCCTCGTCAGCTTTTATAAAATATATTCATTTATACAGACAACTCTCATAAAAGGTCCCCAGGAGCATGTGTTCTCGGTCTACTCAACTCTCACCTAAGCACAATTGTTCCAGTCAGGTGGTGGTGGCGCCTTTAATCCCAGCACTTGAGAGACACAGGTAGGCAGATCTCTCTATGAGCTTGAGGCTAGCCTATTCTACAAGAGATAGTTCCAGGGCAGGCTCCAAAGCTACAGAGTAAACCCTGTCTCAAATTAATTAATTAATTTTTAAGGGAGCTGTTATTTCACTCTGGCCGAGAACAGGATTTGTTCAATCCTGCCATATACTTACCTAGTTCAGCACAATCATGACTGTTCTACATATAAACTAACTGTTCTTTCGTTTTCGGTCACTTAACAATGCATGCTAATAAATTTACAATAGGTAATTTTTATAATTTTAATAGATGTAAAAATAGAATATGTACTCTATATAACTCAAATATATATTTAAAATTTCTGCACTTTACTAAAAATTGTAGCAATTTAAAAATCTTTTATTTCCCTATGTCTGGATATTTAGCCTTACTGAGAGACCACGCTATAAGGGAATATTGTCAGGGATACAGTCCTGCTCTTCTTGTAAATTCCGTCCTTAGGTAGAGCTACAAGAAGACTACCTGACAGACTGTACACTGGTGATGACGCCACCTACATATTTAGCCACGTTTACAACTTGGGTCCCTACAGAAAAGAACATGACCCTACTGCATATACAATTTGTGTGCATGTGTGCCCATCCTTGTGTTGGTGTAGAGCAAAGAGTACACTTATTTTCTGAGACAGTCTCTTAGTGAACCTGAAGTTTGTCATTAGGACTACACTGGCTGTCCAGCAAGCCCCCATGATTGGCCTGTCTCCAACCACCAAACACAGGCACGCCACTCCATCTGGCTTTTATGTGAGTGTTAGGAATCTGAACTTACTTGGGTCTTAGTCACTTCAGATATAAATTCTACACCAAAGTCACTCATTGGACAAGATATCCAACAAACTAGCTTAAGATTGAACTATGTTCCTTCAGAATTCATGTTGAATCCTGCTCCCAACGAATATTTCTACAGACAGGGCTTTCAGAGATGCGAGTGAATGAAGAGGGTGTCCTCACAGTAGCCAATGTCTAGTGTCCTAACAAATGTGGACGTAAGGATGTACGTACAATAAAGGGACAACTTCTAAAAAACACTTATTTACAGACATGAGGGAACTTCTGAAAAATACTTACAAAAACCTATGAAAACCTCTGGTTTTTACCTGTAACCACAAAACAAAACAAAACAAAGTAAGTGGAATGGAGGGGTTCTATATCAACCTCCACCCACTACAAGAATAATTAGAAAGGTAGTTCTAGGCATCTCTATCACAGATTTCCCTACCTAAACAATCAGTAATTTGAAAAACAAATTATCAAGGTCTAACCTTGGAGAATACTATCAACATTCATACCTGTTGTACAGAAGACATCCCTTCAAAAGAAAAAAATGAAGACAGGGTAATTTGAAAAGACAAGGGCTTTAAACAAATAAAAGTAAAGACCTGCAGGACATGAAACTAACTTTAACATCTTTCAAAGCAAGATGGTAGTTAAATGTGAAACCAAATGACTAATAAGACCAGGTAAAAAAGACTTCTAGAAAGTCACGAACAGATGATGAGTGAGACAAGTAAGATAAGAACATAAGGCAAAATCTCCTGTCTTTGGCATGGTTTTCTATTTGTTTGTTTCGCTGTCCTCCCATTCTCAACTGCTAGAGGAGGTAAAATACACCTTGGTGTACTAGAATACTGACCAGCGCTTTCTCGTCTTGACATTCCAAGAAGAACCCACCAGAGTATACCTAACAAAATGACGACCATAGACTGCCTTGGATTTAATCACTTGGGTCTAGGGATTGACTTTACAAAAGAATTCACATATAGATTTTCTAAAAGTGTTGTCTGCCTCAGTCCTCACACAATAGGGACACTAGTTTAGATTCAGGAATGATTAACTTAGTTCAAGTCCATGAAGTTGAACTGTAATTAGATGCAGGCAAAATATTTAAAGCCTTCCAGCATGCTAATCTTGTATCTGATGGCCAAAATGCTAGAGCTAGGTGGCCTAGAAAGCCATATGGAGATGTGACAAGAACTGTGCTTCCCAGAAGCCCTACTTAAGGTATATATGGAACGCAACACACCACTTGAGATCTATTTTTAAACCTTGCTATGGTGCTTAAATGTTCCCTACAATTATATTATGCTATAAGCTGAGACTCTGAGAATCTACAATTTGATAAGCACAGTTTGCAATTAAAATGTACATTTCAACTCAAGTCCACGTCCTCACAATACCAGCACTCAATATATATATATGGAAGGCTCAATAACTCAAGAATAAACAGCTTTATACACAATTAAAGACCTGCAACTAGACACAAAGAATTCCATTAAAGAGTTCACAACTCAAAGATGAATTTCAATTAGTAGAGTTAGCCTGAACAAACCCTTGGGTTCAATTCCCAGCACCACATAAACCCGCTTCGGTAAAGCATGCCTATAAACACTATTCCCTATAAAATTAGGCAAGTGGAGTTAGATCAGAAGTAACAAATAAGTAGTGATTAGTGACACAAATAATGATTAATAAATCAAGCTACAGAAGCCCAAATCTAAATCCTAAGTGATGGCATTTCTAGACAAAGCGCAAGTTGTTAAGGAAGGTACACAAAGGAAGCGGCCTGTCAAGTGTCAGAACTGCAAGACGGGCGGACGAGGAGGGACAGGAATAGAAGGAGCCACGTATATCCAGCAAGATTTCTGCTTGAGGTGGAAGGGTACTGATTGGGGTGCCACTGGGTACCGTGGGGACAAACTAGAGCAGAAATAAAAGAATTGGTTACAGAGGAAATGACCAAGTCTGGGGGATGAACCTTATGATGCTGGGTTAAGGTATTGATGTAAATAAATGGTATGCAAATCTTAAGAGATGCAGCTACCAAAATAAAATCATGGGGGGGGTACGCATGCGTGTACACGTACAAGCATGCACATGTGTGTCAACATATTTATCTTCAAGGTCTGGTTAACTGACAGGATCTGAAAGAAACAGTCCAGCACTCTAGCAATAAGGTACACACCTAAAGCCCCGAACTTAATTTTAAATGTAATTTTCAACTAAAAACAATAACATGTCTTAGAGAAATATTAACTCAAGAACTGAGATAGAGTTTGGTCTGATTAAGTTTCATTCTGGAAACCATGAAGTTAATGACTAGGACATACACAGAGTCAGTTTAAAAGGTTCATCACTGGCTAGATCATGGGCAAGTGGGGCACCCAAACTAAAGATACTACGAATGCATTATTTATTGGATAAAGCATAAAACCATGACTTGATATTGAAATAATTTAAAGAGAATTTACATAGTTTCAATATGCCTCCTGCAGCATTAATTGCAAAAAAGAAAAAATTCTTTTACAGGGGGAAAAACGACAGATACCACCCTATAGAATACATTATTATATGTTCATTAAAGAAGTTCCATACGCTGTCTAACAACCACTATGTGCTTGCTATATTAACAATCTGAAAGCAACAACACTCCTTTAAAGCCCCTTATTTCAAGTTATCACCAATAGTGTCAACCAAAGAAAATACTTCTTACCCCATGGTCCAAAAATCCTCTGAAACAAAAGAACATAAAACTATACTCAAGAATGTTTATTAGCAGTTTTGCCACAAAAGGCAGACTAGCTCTACCCTAGGAAAGATCTAAATGGCATGAACAAGAGCATGAATAACCAGGTCACAGTGCATACAATGGAATACTATACAGGAAAACCACTGATATAAATAAGAGCATGTATAAATATCAGATGCTCTGCTGTGTGGAAAACAGTCAAAATCAAGATGCCTATTGTATGGTTCTACTTAAGGAAGTTCAAGAAATAAGCACAAGTGAATGATGATGATGTAAGTCAGATCACACACTGGCTCAAATATAAAAAATAATGCTTAGGAATGGGCATATAAAAATGTTCTGGAGCCCTAAAAGTATTGTACACCTTGATTTGGATGGTAAATATAGTTGTATATACAACTATAAACTCACTAAATCCAATGTTGTTGTACATTATCCAGTGACTAAATGCTAATCTCAAAAAAAATTTTTTTAAGGATTTATTTATTTATTATGTATACAGTGTTCTGTCTGCCCACATGCCAGAAGAGGGCACCAGATGTCATTACAGATGGCTGTGAGACACCATGTGGTTGCTGGGAATTGAACTCGGGACCTCTGGAAGAGCAGCCAGTGCTCTTAACCTCTGAGCCATCTCTCCAGCCCCAAAAGTTTTTTTTTTTTTTAAAGCTTTTTGAAAACAGCAAAGATAGACAGAGCCATACCATTTACATTTAAATGAAGAATAACTTTTATTAGTACTGGGAATAGAACTGAAAATTACTTGAAATTTGTACCCCTCTGCAAATATATTATTATCCCTGGCAACAGCTAGCATTTCTGCTTCTTAAGCCATAAAGAAACTGTACATTTAATTTGTTTGCAAGCAGGTATACAATTGGAAGGAGCCTCACCATACAGTGTCACAGATTCCAGCAGAGGACAAGCATCGGACTGGCTGGCACAAAGGCTGGTGGGATGAAGAACCTCAGGGTGTGCAGAAGTACAGTAAGAAGCAGAGGCAAAGAGGAGTGGAGTGAGAGGCTGAGATGCTTTGCTCAGCTTGTGTCAGAAGAATGAAGAAGGAAGTACACCTTCAATTACTTCTACTTTCTGGCTGTCTTAAACTAGCCAACATGCACTTGCAATACTCACCTGCCATAGTTCCCTTCTTCTCTGTCCCAGACACTTTGAAAATTACACAGATCAGATCGGAGGAGCCTAAATCAATCCTAATACAGATATTTTGAGGGTGATACAGCAAGCGAGAAAAAGATGGTTAACAGGCAGCCATATCATCACTGACTGGGTGAAAATAGTGTATATTATCACACCGGACCCCTCACAGGTAAATGATGCATAACGGTGACACCACTTCATCATTCACTGGCTGCCAAAGATTTACTTTAATAAAAGAACAAAAAACTGGTTTTGTTTCTTTAATGCAAAAGTCTTAAATTCTTGATTGCCTGCCACTTCAATTTGGCACAGTTTACACCCCACATCCAAAGGAATGCATGTTGGTAAGTTTCAAAGTGGTGAGAGTCGGCTACATAGATACCTTCCCTTACCAATGTCCCCAGAGAGGAAGCCATGGAAGTGGAGCCTCCCTTGCTGAAACTATCCCATCATCTGACTAGCCTTACAGTATTATTGACTCCTTGGGGCTTGTTTTTGGTCTTTCCTCCCAGAGAAGACATCCCTCTGGGTCCAGAATTACATTATACTAAATTCATAGGAACCTCTTTCTTCTTCTCTGCAACTAGCCTCATTTCTCTTGTTTGATAACTGGTTTCATAAGCACATGTAATCAATTCTAATCATCAATCCAAGATTCAACTACCTCATATTGTCAAGCTCACATTTAAGAATGAGAATTTAAAATTAAAATACTGCAGATCAAAGGCCACATACTGGATATAAAATCCTTCTACCCAGAGGCCTCAGCACTCTCCAAACTAAAGACCAAACTCTAGACACATTGAAGACAAAACTCTAATTGTAATTGGTTTGTAAAAACCATAAGTTTATCTACTGCCCACTGGCATTTATCAACTCTAACACTTCAAAAGCTGATATTACAGCTCATTTTATTTGAGCTCCATAAATCCCCAGACATTCATAAGTATTTTTCAATTCAAATCCAACTGACTTTCATTTCATTGAAGACAAATGGAAACACTAAACATTGTTTAAAAAAAATTAATAGGCTGTTTCCATTACCGGGCCCAGACTACAAGTATTTGTGGAGTAGCACACTCTTGTATTTGTGGATAATACTCCTACATTCATATAGCACTGCAATCCCATTAGCAGCAGGCTTAAATTAATAAAACTGTTTGTCTTGTCAGCTTGTGTTACACGTTGTACAAACTTGTTAGATAATCAGCAGAGGCATGACAATTCATTATCCTACAGGGAACTGCTCTGAAACCAGCAGCTTCCGCTTTCAAATGGAGCTACCACGTCAAATTAGAATATCATTTGCAGTCGGCTGCTGCATGTTCTGAAGGATGCAAACATGCAATGTTGCATGCTGTATTTGTTTCTCCTCAGCAGCAGAGAGTGTAAGGTTCACTCCTAAATGTAAAGGCCCCAATGGATGCTCAGCATCAGCAGAACCATTATTTTGAGAAGTACCCACAGCAAGACAGATTTTACTTCTCCAAGTCTGCACCTTGGTTGACCAAAGGGAAAAGACAGGATCAGATTTTACACTGAATTTTGACACAATCACTCACATCAAACCACCAAATGCTGTTCTTCTAACACAGAGAAATAAATGGAAAAGAGGAGAAATATACTTTTCCTGGACTGAATTGCCTTTTGGCCTACCTTCAGTCCGATGCCTGCCTCCTTGCTGTAACGGCACAGCGACAGGAATATTTAGATGCCACAACACTGGTTATGAGGGAACAAGATACTGCTCTCTTACAGGGCTCTGTGCTACCCAATATGCAAGCAATGACACAGAGAATTAAGTTAGCATGAATCTGCTCAGCTATTTCAAACCAGAGGAAGTAGATGTCAGTTACAAGAGATAACTCTTGGCATCATTTACCCAAAATACAAATTGGTGACAGGTGGAAAACCTTCAGCCAAATGCTTCTTTGAGTTCCAGAGATCACCCCCTACAACGTGGCTCCAGAATGAAGTACACCTTTAAAAATTTTAAAAGCAAGCTGATAGATACAATAGACACACTCATTTAAGTACTAAAAAAAAAAAAAGATAAGTAAATAAGTTTTTGAACTGTAAGAATGGTAACGGATGAATACTATAACCCTTTAATTTCTGTATGCTATGAACACTGGACCCACCAAATCAGTGAACCTTGGCAAGGCAAAAACAATTTTAACTTTTCTATCCTCATGAAGGAATGTGGATTCCATATATATTCAGGGCAGAATAAACTTGGCAACCATCCAATCTGACACATTGTTTCAAAATACTGTCTGGACTTCTCGGGACCAGATAACAACTTTCCATTGGCCATGTGGCTCCAGGAAAAATCCCTTCATTGGTATTTGGGAGTATGAGCAAAAATCAGGATGAACAGGCTCTGAACTGCCACACCTCCTTAGTTCTGTGATACTGGTAAGAAATCTGGCAGCCTGGATCTCAACATGAACACGAGCTAGGCACAGCCACAGCCTACCTGTGATGAGTATAGGAGTGAGAAGCCGCTGTTCTTTGTTACTACAGCGCAATTTCCCATAAGGAGACTTAATAAAAGCTATTAGAAATTTCATCTCAGTAAAGGAACTGATGTTACAATTAAAAAAAAAAAAAAGGCAAAATGACCCACGAGAAGAAAGAAAATGTGTCCTCCTGATGGTACCTTGAACTTGAGCCCTATTCTCACTAGGGAAGGTAACATGGGGACTCATGATTCAGCAGGGAGAGCTCTTGCTGCCAAACCTTTCTAATCTAAGTTCAACTTTAACACCCACACCCACATGTGGTGGAGAAGGAACTGACCTCCACACACATACCACCACGTGTACACACACACACACACACACACACACTCTTCAAATGTAATTTTTAAGTTAAAAATGTTTTAAAACATATACAATTCCAAAAAAATAATTTTCTACTCTCCCAACACAAAATGCTATGACAAAAATAACATATCCTATTTAATCTATCTGCTTCATCTTTCTGTGCCTCCTAGCTTGTTAGCAGATTTCCATTTCCAAGTCACTTCTAATTGATGTCACTCTGGACAAAGCATGAACAAAGTACCAATGCTCCTGAGAACCTGCAGCACTGCAGAACAAAGCAACTCTGGGAAGACACCTGACTACTATCGCACTGGGATTTAGACAGATAAAGTAGTAACAAAGAAGCAACCATTTCATAGTAATGAATTGTTATAAAACTTTATTAGATGGGCAGGGCTCAAGGAACAGGACATAATAAGAGTTGAAATGTGTTGAAATTACTGAATAGGCAAAAGTTTTTTCATGAATACAATGAGGAGCAAAGCAAATCCACAAGACTACCCTGCCTCGGCTTACTTTACCAGGAAGAGGACACAGCCTGAGGTTTCTGCAAAAGCATCAAAAGGTTTTTCTGAAATGAAAATGCACACGCATGCAGGCACCCTAGAGCCTCTCTTGTCCCACCTTTACCATGGCCGTTACTAGACCAGTAAGCACAGAATAAACAATCTGGAAGGGGTACTAGGAACTGGGGTTCTGTGTTAGGTGGCAGAGAGAAAAAGGGGATTTTTCCTAATTACAAAAACATGTTAGGGGGAAAATGTCAATTTCATCTCAAACACTTCTACAAACATGTGGGTTGGAATGCCCAAGGCTGCAGGAGCGTCTTCCACCCTGTCTCTGTCCTTCAGAACCCAGCTCACTGTTGCCTATCATCATTACACTGCTGCAGTCAGAGCATCCTCTCCAAAAGAATTGAAACCCAGCCTCTTCTACATCAAACTCAGCTAGCCACTTGACAGGGAGCTGTTATTCAGAAATAGCCACTGGACTTTCAGCACTCTGCAGCTCTGAAGGGGGATGCTATTTGTCCCTAAAAACCCAGGAGTTAGTGAAGATCACTGGGTCAATATACCATGTTTATCTCCATTCTGCCAAAGCACACAAATAGGAGTTCAGGGAATCACAGCTGATCGATGCTGTGCTGGCCTCAAAAGGGAACACTCCTCAGACAACATTAGGTAGAGGGAGGCTGTGCTAGGTTCAGAAGCCTTGTGGCCTCGCCTTGTCTGAAGGGTGGGTAACACTCAATAGCTCTAAGCAGTCTTTGTTTTGATAGCTTGAAGGAATAAAAAGGTCAGTACTTCGAGAAATTACTTTTTCAATTCAAAATTTCAAGGTTAAATTTTTCTTTGCATTTGGATGAAGTCTTTATTTGGGTCATTAGTGATATCAGCCACAAAGCAGGAGTGAGTGGTTATAGAGATATAACAGCCTTCAGAACTTAATATTGGCTCAACATATGCTACTTGGACTTACACAGGACAGAGGAGTGTCCCTGTCCCTCCTTATCCCTCACTCTAAATTTCCCTCCTATTGGCACATGAGAAGCAACATAAAAGCCTAGAGCTGAGCTGTGGAACAACCACAAATACAATAGAGCAGTGTGGCTGGCATTGAACTGTATGGGTCTCTATAGAAAGGAAAGTACTCATCTTTATGAGCTGTCTCCCATGTTTGGAACACATAGCTATTTAATAAGTGTGTGTTGTTGAATGACAGGTGAAAACGGGCACTGCAAATACACCAGGGGCTTACTTTCGTGCCTCTTCTTTCCATACCTCCACATACTCATTTTCAAGAGAAGAGAATGAAAATCACTCATGGTTTAGAGAGGCCAGAGTGACCAGTACAACTCCTGCCGGAATAAGCTCTACAGTTCTGTTTGGGTAAACCACATCTTAAATGTTGTCAAAAAAAAAAAAAAGAAAAAAGAAAAAAGAAAGAAAGAAAGAAAAGCTGAGAATAGAGAGGCCGAAATGCTACATCTAACAAGATGGTTGGCTTTTCTGGATCTCTGCCAACACCCAGCCCCATCGATCAGATATTCACAGAGCAGCAAGTAGAAAGGAAGGGGAGCGGGCAGGCAGCAGCCTCACACTGGACGCTACTTAGGATTCAGGCACCAGCTGCACGCCGGGTACTGCTCCCTGGAGCAGTCAGCTGGGGAGGCACTGTGCCTCGTCCTCACTAAGAGCTCCGGCTGCAGAAATGCACATGCTATTTGGACAGCCAATTGCCCATGACTAGGCCAGTGTCCACAGGGTGCTGAGTAACCAGGGAACGCAATAGGGTCATTTGTTCAGAACAATCCTGGAATACTGCAAGGACTCTGCATTGTTCAGATCCTCCTCTAGTCACACATTTGTGACAACAGGGTGTTGCTCTGAGTCATAACAAACCCCACACTTTTATCTTGCAAACAAAGGAAGACAGTCTAGAATGTCACCAGGCCAAGTGAAGACAGATTCCCTTCAGTCAATTTTCTTTTTAATTAGTATACAAAGCTGCCTTGGAAAAGTTTCTGAATTCTATATAAAACCAGGGAAAATACAGAAGGTAACATAAGAAGTTTGTCATGGACAGTACTGACAAAAAGGCAGCTTTACCACTGACATTTGAAATAAAGTACACCACTCTGGCAGTAAAAGGATCTATCCTTCATATAAGGCCCAAATCTGCAAAAAAGATCTCCAGAGAAGCTACATGTTTCTGTAGACCCAAATGTAGCCATTTATAACCAAGTCCAGCCATGCACTTACATCTTTGAACAAGAGGGAAGAAATTAATACATCTGGACAAAATCGCCCACCATGGAGTTCAAATGCCAAAACATTTATAATAATAGAGCTGTATGCTTGTGATGTCTACTTTTCTAGTTAGATTTCAAGAACATCAACGAAGTTCTTAGTATGTGCGACCTCTCTAGGGCTACTGGTAACCAAAACCACTCTACCATCTACACAGATAAGACTTCTGTTACCATTACAAACACAGCCCAAAGAAAGCTAGCTCACATGGAAAGAATTATGTTCCTGGGTGTAGAAGAGAAGTCATATGTGGCTTTCTATCTGTCCTTCATTGTTACTTAGGTTCTCCAGCAGAACAGCCTTAAATTGCAGACAATTCTGAGTTTCAAAAATGCCCTCAAAACTAAGACTGTCTTATAACACACTTAGCAGTAAAACAGAACCCAACCTGAAATCAACTGTTAGTAAAACCTGAAGAGATTTGAGTGACTTTTTTGGCCCATTAAATGTGAATATTCATTCTGCACTGAAACAAAACACAACACTAAGGTGTTTAATTACAGGGGTGCTAGCCACAACCCACTGAGGGTAACATGAGGGTAATATGCAATTAATATACTGTGTATGTACTATCTAAACTTTCTCTCTGGGGCACACACGTATGTGCATGCGTCTTTCATTGCTCTCGACCTTCTATGATGAGGCCACAGTTGGCCAGTTTGGCTAGTCTAGCTAGCCAGCTTGACCAGAAAATCCCCTCTGTCTTTACTTCCCAAGTGACGGATTGTTTGCAGGCCACCGGATCCTCTTGGCATTTACGTGGATTTAAGGATCCAAACTCAGGTCCTCACACTTGCATAGCAAGTTCCTTATCCACTAAGCTATTTCCTGGACTTCCCACATACGCTTTCCAAGATCCAACTACTTCCTAACACAAACTGAGGATCTGTGAAAAGGAATATTGACCTCCATTGCCCTAACCTTTCTCTCATTGCAGCCCCGCTGTGAAACTCTGGGCTCATGGGAACCAGCACATTGAAAGCAGTCGAATCTTCTAGCCCAAACTTCAGCTCTCTCAGTATTGACATTATGTTCCATCTGCAGCTGGCACAACCTCTAGTGGACTGACAAGAAGCTTTTGTTCACCTCAATCAAACATTCTATTGCCACACAGAACATTACTTTAAGAAACTGCCCCCATTTTTGATCTTCCTTGTAATATTTCTACTCAAAATTTCAGCATACTTGAACCTGCATTTGTGGCTATTCAGTCTACTAAACCAACACTACCTATTTTTATTCACTGAATTCCTATCCTCCTGAATCAAAATATTAAATCTGTATTGACAATTTTGTATCCAGTAATACAAAAACCTGACCCTGTCTCAAATTTAAAAACAACAACAACACACCTTACAGGCTCCCTTTCCATGGTTCTAATCATCATTAGTACCACCAAAACCCTCGACTGCAGAGTGAATGCTCCTGACATAAAAGTCAAAAACCTTCAATTATTTTTCAGCCAACAAAACAAAACTAAAACATCTTATCTTTGACATCATTTCAATTTTAGATTGGCACTTGGTCTTTTGAAAAGATATATATACACTTACATATATGGGGGGAAGGGTGCATGCAAATACAAGATATAGGATTCCATATATGCAATAATTATCTGAATGGGCAATGAGTGCCAAAACATTTATACAATTGTTTCAACTAAGTTAAAAAAAATTAATAACAAAATTTAAAACATAAGAATATACACTAACAAAGAAATACAAACTAATTCACCTCCAGTCATGCTGAACTAACTATGCACTATACTAGCTGACTACTCAAATTGCTCAAACTGAATGCTAACAGCCTTGTCTAGTCACACATGGAACTCCTCAAATATAAGTTCAAAGTGGCCAGTCACTGCCGTGGACTAAAAGGGACCATAGACTAGGCATCGACTAAGTGACAATTCCAAGGTACAAACAAGCATTTTTGTTCTATAAAGGCATCAGTTTTTGACCTAAGACACCACCACACTAAAGTGATGAATGCGCACAGGGAGAAAGGAATTAGAAAGAAAAGGCCAGCCACATAAGCCAATCTGAAATAGCCGCCAATGAAATGAGGGTCAGAAATTGTGGGGGGAGGAGAGGCTTTTACTCTACCAGCAGGATTCCTATGTTTCCACTCTTGCTTTCCATCTCTCATGCCCTCCTCTGATGAATCTGTGACATTACAAACAGATTTCTCATTTAAGCATTCATTGGCTCCTGCTATTCATTCCCATCTCAAAGAAGGATTCCTGGAGCCTGAGGTACAACACTGTTGTTATGGAAATGAATGTGAGACCCCAAGGGCTAAGACTCAAAAAGGTGGTATAGCAGTCAAGACAGAGTTGAAGGAAATCTTTAACCTTGTATCCATAAGAGAATTAAATGATGAACTTGGCCTGCTTCCCTAAAACACTGAAATGGTAGTTATCATACTTTTCAAAGGAATTTTTAAAAAATTTTAACACATAATAATGGCAGACAGAGTCTGTGTTATAAAACCAAGGGGGACGGGGACATTCTGGGGATGTTTAACTCCCCACTGTGACCATCAGAGGTGCTGAGAGGTAACATACAACCCTCACACACAGGTGTGCACAGCTCAGCATCCTCAGCAAATTAAAGCACTTAGAGCTGAATAAGCTGTGTAGAGGAACCAACAGTAGTCAAAGACTGCTGGGTATGATAGCACTCCCTCTACCACCGACACTTTTAAATGGCCCGGGCCATGGAAACTATTACTGTCGGCTGGTAATCAAATCATACAAGGTATCAGGAGTTGAGGATGCTCTAAGACCTCGAATACCCAGTGGGGAAAAGAAGATAAAATCACTTATGGGTAACTCTGTTGCAGCCCCACAGAGGAGAACAGAAAACATGTATTAATCATAACCTTACAGATATTTTCCCCTTGTCCTAACAAGATGTCTGCCTGCATGAGTCAGTAGCAGTGGGTTAGAGCAAACTAGACAGAGAAGAGTCTGGTAACCCAAGTAAGTAGCAGAATTCTGAAATAAAACATAGCAGCATCCCTAAGTCTGTCTACATTAATATATATACATATATATATATGTATGTATGTATGTGTATATATATATATATATATATATTCAACAAGGGTCCTTGTTTCTACCCTTTCCCCAAATCATCACTCAGTGGAGTACCCCTTCGCAAATTCCTTCCTTCTTGCTAAGGGTGCTCAAAAGGCTAGTATCTTTGTTTGACAGCTGCAGTTCTCGAACTCAATCTTCCTAACTATCAGAAGATTAGGAAAGAAAGCTCTATTCTAGGACCCTGTAATTGCAAGGTGAGACAATGCAAATGAGACAACAGAGCAGAGTGGTCAGCTTAGGGTACAGGCATCCTAAGAACTGGCTTCAAGCACCCCCGAAACACTGGGGAGCTACATGTGTGTCTTGTATGTGGGACAGTTTCTAGACCACCAAACTCTCTCTTTCTATTATTTATTTCACACTTCTCCAAAATCATTTCCTTTTCCACACCTATACTTCTGAATTTAGGGCAATAGGACCAAGATGAAAGATTACCATCTGACAAGGGACTTTAGCAAGAACATTACTTTCTTGAAAAGAACAAGGGAAAAAAGATGGCTACATGCAGGTGATTACTTTGAGAGAAAGCAAAGGACACCAAGAGATAATTATCATGTAATAATGGCCCAGCTCAAAATGATTCTGGTACAGAAGAGTCCAGAAGCGGAAGAAATTAAGTGTCCAATCACTCATGCAGGAGTGTTTTCTTCATGCTCACTGTACACACGGTTAGACCTTGGTAGTACACATGTATACAGAAGTGAAAGCAGACTAACTCAGCAACATTTTATCATGAGACATAATGATGTTTAAAAATCACAATGTACATTCACAAAGGGAAGTAACCATAACAAACAATATCTTTAAGTCTACCTTTAAAGAAAGACAAAATGGGGGGCTGGAGAGATGGCTCAGTGGTTAAAAGCATTGCCTGCTCTTCCAAAGGTCCTGAGTTCAATTCCCAGCAACCACATGGTGGCTCACAACCATCTGTAATGGGGTCTCGTGCCCTCTTCTGGCCTGTAGGCATACACACAGACAGAATATTGTATACATAATAAATAAATAAATAAATAAATAAATAAATAAATAAATAAATATTTTAAAGAGGATAAAATGGATGAAAGCATGGAAGAAATGCCAAAGAACAGGAATTAAGATATACTCAGCACACCTTTATTATCTATTAATTATAAATATAGATCTTCCCTAAATCAATGCTAATTGCAAAAGGAATATTCATGATCACTGCTAAATAAACAGATGTTTGACTAAACTTACAACTTAATCACCATCATTAAAGATATATTGTAATCTATCATTAAAAATCACCACATACAAATTTTATTTTAAAAAGGTTTTTACAGCAACTCTAGGTACTTCATTAAAGTCAGCATCATTATACATTTTAAAAAATATTTGTGTCTATCTGCAATTTATTTGTCAGCCACTAACAGACAGGTGCAAGGCATGTGAAATTAAATTAGACTTCAACAACAGGTAAGATTCCTCCACTAAAATTATTAAAATTGCCTTGGCTAATTTCATTAAGAGAACAACTCAAAATTGAAATATACTTCAGTTTTGGTATAATCCAAGAATGGCAGGCATACACAGTCCAAATCAAAAATAACTACCTTAAAAACAAATAACTATACCTGTCTTGAGCTAAACTCGTAAATCATGGATAAACTGAAATGTTCTTTTAAGGCTTGCGAAGTAAAAAAGAACAGTCTCGGGAAATTCCTGGAATTTACAAGATTCAGAAGAGACCTTTCTCGGGGTCATTTAGGCAATAGCAACTTCTAGAGAAAGAGGCCTCTATAAGCTGGTGAGCCGCCTGTAAGTGATGGAATTATTTCCAATGCAGCATCTCAAGCTTACCACAAGCTAGCACATTCAGACTTAAACTAATCTCTTTAAAACAAAGCTCCAGAAGCAGCAGACAGGTTATTCAGAGGACAGGGAGACAAGAGAAGGAAAGAGAAGGTGCTGACCTTTAAATGTGCTACCAAAAGGCCGGGGGGCTATTTTGCTAGAAAGTAAAGACATCACCTTCTTCCTTGGCATCAGAGAAGTGACAGTAAATGCTCGCTGACATTCAGCAAAATGACAAGAGCTGCCTGTGGAGTGGCCTTCACAAAAGTCTAGGTAAAAGCAAACATTTCAAGGAAAAACACCTTGCACATTCTTACATTTGAAGCACAGAAACACCCCCAATGACTAACACCTGCTGGTTCACAGAGTCTGGCTGGAAGGTACCTCAGTTTCATTCATGGCTTCAACCTCTCCACCAAACTCCTCTTTGTTATTTTTTAAAACATTCTTACTATACTGGTTATGACAAAAATGTTTTAAAATATGAAAACAAATCAATGGAGCAAAGGAAAAATGGGTGAACAAGAGAAACAACCATGATTATCACGACAGTACAAGAGATCAGACCAAACAAGTTATGTCTTCTTTGAAGTAATTACCACTGGGTCCTATCTCTCTCGGCAAGTTATCGCAGGCTGCCTTGATCAACATGTGCTCAAACTGTTCCTATTACCTGACTGTAAATTTCTGACAATGGCTTTGCTCTGAACACCTGTGACACATCCACACCCTAGAACAAAACACTGTTTAGAGCAGTGGTTCTCAACATTTCTAATGCTGTTGACCCTTTAATACAGTTCCTCGTGGTGTGGTGACCCACCCCCCAACATAAAATTATTTTCACTGCTACTTCATAACGGTAACTTTGCTACTGATGTGAACTTCAATGTAAGTATCTAATATGCCCGATATCTGATAGGCAACTCCTGTGAGGACACACCCTCAAAGGAGTCAGGAACCACAGCTTGAGACCACTTGTTTAGAGCAAGTCCACCTGATGGACTAAACACTTCCAACATCCCTAGGGTTCAGTGTTGGTGTAGCACTTCCACATAAAAAGTCCATCTGTTTGCCACATTCCCTTTACACGTCCTAACAGCACTGCAATATTATGAGGCAGAAATTTATAGAAACTTTTATAATCTAGATTGGGGAGGGGAGG
>NW_026067921.1:10741711-10868909 GCF_014885135.2 Alexandromys fortis
CACTCCCTCCGTTCTTCTCTCTTTTTCCCTTCCATAACCCACTAATAAATACCCACTTCCTCGGCATGGCATGGCTACACATCTTGGTCTCTTACCCACCATGTGGCTTGGTGCCTAGGATCCCCTGGCCCTCATGGCCCGTGGGCCACTGGAGGGGTTCCCTGCCTACGCTGCCCACTGCCACCACTCAGGGACCTGCAGCGTTTTACTTTTAGCATTATTGTCTCAAAAGAAACAAACAATCCCCCTACAATGAAAAGCAAAACAAAAAATGAAAAACAAAAGCACTCACTGGCCCTGGAATAATCCCTTGTTTAAGAAGCCCTTCATCTGAGAGGTTTTAGAACAAGACTCATGAGTTACCATCCCTAGTGACACTCAGGGAAAGTGGCAGTTCCAGAAGCTCAAAGCTGTTAAAAATTACACTAATTTTGCCCTTTGGTGATATGTCAATGGAGAATGAGAAACACCCTTTAATTTTATGCAATTTAAACATCAGCCAAGACACATCTTGGTAGCACAAGCTGTCCTCTGGTCTTACTGATTCCGCCCGGAATGGGTCCAGCTTTCATGTCCACTAGTCCTGAGATTACAGCACCCACTCTCAGCTACCAGCTGCCCATCAAGTGGATCTCTTCACTGAAGAGTAGAAAGAGGATCTTTCTGAAGTCCTAAGGTGGTGGATCTGATTGCTCAGGTCATCAAAAGGGCATTTCTGGTCCCTATCCAAACTAACACAGGAAGTACGCACATTGAGAGCAAGATAACAGCCCAATAATTTCAGGGCTTTAGACTTAATAGAAAGGAAACCTTCTAAGACTTTAGGGACATACTATGGTGATTAGTAATGGGACTTTCAAAGAGTCTGTGCTACCCTAAAATACCTAAGTACACATTGTTGTGTTGTTTGTTAAAAGCAAAGTTTAAGAAGTGAAGAAATCTACTATGTTCCATTCTAACTAGATCATTGACAATCAGCCCCATAGAAGGGGACTGGTTCAGTCTTGTTCCACAAGTATTACAAGAGACAGGGCTGAGGGTGATATTAACAAAGGTTGAGAAAGAAAGAGGAAGGGCACACCAACAGGTCACCTCCTTCCCCCACTGGGCAGCAAGCCCTAATAAACAGTCACTTGTGGCACAGCAAGCCTAGAGATCTGATTCAAACCAGTTCTGGTTAGGTTTGGGAGGTGACAGCAATACTGTTTAAAACTTCTTGAATGATTTCAGTTAACATTTTTAAAGAACAAGCAAACAAAAAAATAACCAGATAAAGTGGGGAAGAACATGTAATGGGCAGGCATTTTATAAAAGATGCTTCAAAAAATAAAAACAAAAAGCACTCAATACTTAAATCCTTTCGTTTTATTTTGTCCTTGTTTCACAGTACTATGACGCTGGGATCAAACACCAAATCTTGTGCATGCCAGGCAAGTATTCTACCTAGTTTTTCTGCTTGAGAAGGACAAGAGTGTAGGATGAAATGCCCATTTACATAGCCCAGCTACACTACACACATTCTCAAGAGAGAATCAAAGCTCCCAGCCACATTGGGGGGAGGGGTTGTTTTTTGTTTGTTTGTTTGTTTATTTGGTATTGGTTTTTTGAGACCGGGTTTCTCTGTGTACAGCTTTGGAGCTTGTCCTGGAACTAACTCTGTACACCAGGTTGGCCTCGAACTCATAAAGATTCACCTGCCTCTGCCACCCCAGTGCTAGGATTAAATGCCTGTGCTACCGCCACCCAGCCCACAATCTGGTTTTCAAATCAACCACTGGTCCAAACTATAGGAAGGAAAAGAATAGTGAGGATGATATATCTCCTCCTTCCAGAGGAGACAGATAATAACTGCTCCATAAGGGAAGAGATTTCCAGAAGGGAAATACTAAAGTTCGTCGTTGAAGAAATGAGTGGCAATGACGACATCCATATTAAAGAATAACTAAAAGTTATCCCTCAGTCTAAAAGAATATGACTTCTTCACACAGTTTTTAAGGTGAACTAATAAAAAATATTTGAAGCGGTAAGATTAAGATATCAAAATTCTCAATCATGGGCTCCCACCCAGAATTATTCCCACAAGATCTCCAATGATACTAGAGCCACCCCCAAACATGAAAAAAGTACGGGCTTCAGTTATTGCTGTACATCAGAAGCTTTCTTCTGAGCTCTGAGAAAAATTGGGGAAAGAAAGGGAAAGCTAGTTCAGACACACCTCTCGGAATTCTAATTTGGGAGACCTCGGACAGGGTCTCAGGGATAGGAGCTCCTCAGGTGGTTTTGATGTGCAGCCAAGGGCTTCGAATGTGCACACTGAAGCATCCACATTTAGCATGCTTGCTCTGCGGGCCCTGCTGATTAAGCCCTAGTGCTACCTTGCAGACCCAGAGCAGGCAATAACTGGTTCCATTCCCGATTTCCAGATGAGTTTCTGTGGATCAGAGGCTCTAATTTAGTGGTGGTGAGATGTTGATGAATCCATGGCTTTGCTTCTCATTAGTGTTTTACTGCAAATTGTGTGTGATTTTTATTCCATGACCACGTAAAAAGTAAATGCCTAAAAAATACGCAAGCTACCTGCTAAAGAAGTGATTTTTATTCATTCAACAAATGCTTGATGAGGAAGAAAAGGAGCCCCCACTGCTACACATATACACTGAGGTCAGACTCTGCTCGGCTCCGGGAGAGAGCCGACAGCTCGGGAGCAGAGATGCCATGCTCAGCTCTCCCAGGCAACTCCAACACAGGATGGACATAGGCTAGAATCTTCCCGGTAAGCGCACCTTGGGGTGCTTACACACATCATTAGAAATGGGCTAGTCCAGGTGCAAGAATTAGCCTGTAAGGGCTAGAGTTATTGGGCCAAGCAGTTCTTAAATGAATACAGTTCGTGTGTTGTTATTTCGGGCATGAGCTAGCCAAGCGGCCGGGGTGTTGGGGACGCAGCCCCGCCGCTCATATTTCAACAATACACACATATAGGTAGGCATGTTTCTATCAAAAATGAGAGGCTAGCTATCCGCAGCGCAGGAGAGATTACAGGAATCAGTTTTTCTCTAAACTTAAGCACCAGGCCTGAAATGTGTACTTGCAGGCAGAGAGAATGTAATTGCAGGCGGCCCCAGTACATGCTCAAAATGCACAGTCCACCAGGAAGAGGTGTGGCTGCTTTGTGCTGAGAAATAAGGGAGAACAGGACTGGGCCTCTCTTATCGCTCTCCAGTCCTTTCCTCGCCAGTCTTCGGCCACCATGTCATTAAGACTTGGGACAAAAGATCTGGTCTCTACTTGCAGAACAATTTCTCAAGAGACCATCTCATAAGCTTGATTTCATGCCCAGACAGAGGTAGGTGCTTTAGAATGCCTGGGGCACCTTGGCCAGCAAGGTAACTCAGGTAAACCACTGTAATACAGAAAAGCAAAAGGACCGAGTCCAGTTCGAGTGGTGCTTTTATTTCTATATCTCTTTTCTGCTGCTCCTGCTGGGTCTTACCCACTAATCTGCCCTACACTCTCCAGGGTCACACTGTTCCTGGGCAGGGCGTTTAGTTTGGATTTATTTCCATATACCCAAAGTCTTGCTTGCAGCCAGAAAGTGCCAAGCAGGCCCTTTGGATGCAGGCCAAGCGAGGCCATATGATTAGCACAGAAGAAAACATGGCGTCTGTCTGGACCTCAGAAAGCACCCAGCACCAGGGAGAAGCAAGTTATTAAAAAGGACAATAAAATAAATAAATCAGCCTTCTGGGTTCACATAAATATTTCCTTAATCGGTAAAAGTGCAATAAAGGGAATATAGAAAGAGTGCCTAACATTTAATGGACTTTAGGTAAAATATTACACTTTCTAAAAGTTACTCAAGCATGGCACGGAGCCTATGAACTAAAATTACTTTTCCAAGTGACCAAGATACTAATTTCTTCAGGACTACAGAGAAAGGCCCATATAAATGTCCAAATACCACTAAATGATCTTCAGTCCTGAGCCCTTCTTCTCTCTTCCTGAAACTGCCAACACGTTAACAGCACATGGTCCTGTTCTTCTCATCAGAATAGAACCAGAAGAAGCAAAAGCAGCAAGCTGCACACCTGTGCACAAATTAATGCTTCCTGCACCTGGCCTTCCAAAGTCCTGTCCCAGCTCCTACAACTTTCTCTCCAGAGCTAACAAGACAGAATGCAAAGAACGTCTATCAGAGGTCGTGGGTGTGTGTTTGAAGGGTGGGAGTCACACTGGTGACTTCCTACAGTAAAACAGTGTCTGGTAACATCCTCATCTTCTTCTGTGACTATGTGCAGTGACATGATGATCACCTTTGAGAGAAGCCCCCAAATGTAAAACTAAACTAGTAAATAGACAGAATGGGCCTCCCCTGCTGCTGCTGGACGTTCCCAAGTAAGGAGATGAGCCGAAGGGAAAGAGGCTAAGTTAGGTACTGAAGTAATGCAGGGCTACTTCTTAGCCAGGAAGGGAAGAGACCACCCAGAGTAAAAGGCACATAAAAATAATCTGAGACAAAAAGGCAAATGAATGTGTGACTGCTGTAGAGGGCCTGGGATGCCTTCTGATTACAAACACGGGTGGTCAAGCACGGTGTTACAGAGACTTCTGGGGGAATTATTTCTCAGCTGCTCACTATGCTCCCAAGCATCTAACCAGGAGAATGTGCCATGAGGGAACAACATGGAGTCCAGAGAACACCATTCACCTGGGGCTGTGGATATACAGTTGACCTTCTGCTTTTTGTTATGATAGAAATTTGGGCTTATGGAGCCTTCAAAAGTGTGAATCAGCGCTGCTTGTAAATCCTACATCACTTCTTGAGCTCAAGCAAGACTCCGTGGACAGTACCCACATTCCTCAGAGACACAGAGGGCTGTGGGGAACCCTCATTGTTTCATTTCCACCCCAAGAGGCAGCATCCTCCTCAAGACAGAGGCGAGCTATATTCCTTTAAACTAGCAACTGTGGTTGTAATTACTTTGCTGGTCACAAGAGCTATTATATGTTAATTAAATATAATTGCTTCACATACCTCTATGTGGAGGCGACTGTTTTATCACAATAGGGTGCAATTTAATAATATGCAGTATAATTGTGCAAATTCAAGTGGGCTGAGACACAGCAAATGCTGCAGGTGCACACATAAGCACTCCTATTCCAGGGTTACTATTCCCAGCCAGGGCACCAGAAGAGAGCAAAGGAACCCAGGAGCAGAGTTTCAGCCTTCTGTATCCTTTATTTTAAAAGTGGCAAGTCTACTTAGGGAGAGAGGGGTGCTGCTGGCAACCAAACCCTAGGGTCTGGATCCCAGCCCACTTCTAAATAACACAGATAGATAAGGAATTAGGTGATTAGCGAGTGTACTGCCAGCGGGACTAAACACCAGCCCCTCTGGGAGCACGTATCTGCGGAGCAGTGCAGCACAGAGTGCTCCGGCGCACTCTGCCAGGGGCACCTCGCATCTGAATGGACCCGATTCTAGGCTTTCTACTTCAAGGCACATTTTCATTTTAAGTATAAAGATATAATCATAAAAATTGGAGATAATTTATATCTCCAAAAATAGGTGGCAACTGGTTAAATAAATTATGGTACATCCGTATTATTAAAAACTATGTAACCATTAAAAATTCTGTTTTATGAAATTATTTAAAGGCCAGGGGAAATGTTCTGTTACAAAAAATGAACAGAGATGCTAGTGAAAGGCCATGAGATATTAACAGTGTGATATTTCCTCTGGCATGTAGGATTTAGGTAATTTTTATTTGCTTATTTAAATTTTTCCCAAAATTATAAATGAATATTATACATTTATAATCAGGGACAAATCTGTAAAGACGAGAATGGGGTGTAAAGTTGAAAGCAGAGGTGTAAGCCTCCCTCCCATTAGCATGTAAAGTTAATGATTTGGTATTAAACAGACAGTGAACTGTCCAGGAACTCTCAGAGCACAGAAACCTCTCTAAAAATGACTTAATAACTGAGAATATAAAAAGGGTAGGCCTCACTGTTGTGAACTGGCAAGCCTCATATGGGAGACAAGATGATAAACAATAAAGTGGACTGGGACAGTGTTACAGCACTTGCCCAGAAGGTTCAAGGTCCTGGGTTCAATGCCAGCGCCATTAAAAAAAAAAAAAAGGAAGGGTCAGATGGAGGGAGAAAGAGGGAGAGAAAGGGAGAGGTAAGATTGGGTTCAACTCTTGTCCAAAATTAAACATTTAGAAATACAAATTAAGTTTCTTCTGTACATCAACTTTGGTGCTTTCAAATCTGGTAATACGAAATATTCTGATTTCGTAAAACTATTTTGAAAAAAGAAACTATGTACTATAGTAGCAAAAATGATCAGTTTCCACTTCCAGAAAATTGAAAAACAGGACTATAGAAAAATCCATTCAACACTAAGGGAAAGGGCCACCAACCCATCAAATCTGCATCCATGTTCATGTGACACATGGGAAAACAGGTAAAACTTGGCTAACCCACTTACTAACCTCCAGCAAAGTACAGAATCCACCCAACCCTGTGTCCTCAACTCATTAGTCTAACCAAATAACTATGAATTCAACAAAAAGCCCAGGGGCATTCAGATACTCAGGGCCAGCATAGGCTTCCTCAGTGTCCTGCAGCCTCCTTTGTTCTCACCTTCCATAAATAAATACAAACTCCCTCTGTGACAAAGAGAATGTTGTTGGCCCATCCAAATATGCTAGTCTTTCTGATAGTTGGAATTCACATCATAAATGAACATACTCAAAAGCCTTTAGACCACATCTTTGAGAGTTTATTTCACATAAGTCAGTACATGGCTATCAGCATTTCTCTTACTCTAGGTAGAGTTCAGAGCTGAGCCCTGAACAGACCTGAGCACAGCTCCAGTAAGCCCTAACAAGGGACAAGCTTTCCTGTCACCTCAGTCTTAAAACAATGCCACCCAAAACGCTAAGCCCACACCACACACTTTTGTGCACATAATTCTAAAGGTAATTGAGGATTTGCTAGACTATGTCTCAACACTGACTTCTTTATAAAAGTCATGAAAGCCTGTATTTTCTTCCAGCTACACAAGGGCTATTAGCACAAGCCAGAGCCAAGCCCATTCTTTAACTGTTCCTTCTTCCAGGTTTTACCACGTTCAGCTGACAGAGGTGCAAACCCTAATCATCAAAGTAGCCCTTCTTAAACCTTTTCTTTTGTTGCCATGAAGTGAAACTGACCTGAAAAAAAAAAAAAAATACTAGTCCTCACCTGACCATCAGCTCCAACAGTGTTATAAACTCTTCCCTAGAAAGCCTTGTCCTCAGGACAGACCCTCCCGCCGCCTTTCACTGGCACCTAGGGCACATTCTAAGAAGTAAAGAGCACCATGTCTGGTTAGCAGTGACCTTGGAGATGTGGTAGTGCTTATACAGGAAACTACTTCTAAATCTAGCTCAAAAAGAAAACTGGCATTGTCAGAAACCAAACTCCTGGGAGACAGCTTTGTTCACACCCATCTTCAACTGCGACGAGTAACAGCCTAGAACAGTGACTCTCCAGCTAGCGTCTAGCAGCTGTGGAAAATGAGCATTCTGGGCCCAGTCACAGAGATTTTAATCCAAGGACTTGACTACTGACACCTTAAGAAAAACTGATCTGGCCTGCTTTCAAAGGGAAAAAGCTCAGCCAGAGGTCATGTGAGAACTAGCAGGGCACAGCGCTGTGGCAAGGAGACAAGGGCAGTGGCGGGCAGTGGCAGGTCTACTGTCCAATTGAAATATATGGCTCCAAGAGATCCACTTAATCTTTGTCCTCGAAAAAGTCCTGTATAAGCCCATAAGGCTTGCAGTTCATTTGCAGTAAATGAGAAGCAAAAATGTTGGGTAGCCATATTTGCAGTGAATCTAACTTTACGAATCAGATGATTTGCCCTTGTAGAACTCTGCATCGGGGGATACCTTAGAAGCACACATATGGGCATCCATTTCCTAGCAGGGAAGGGAGCAGAGGTAAAAGAGATATGGCAAAGTCAAAGAACAGCTGAAAACACCAGAGTTCCTAATCCCCAGCTTCAAAACGTGAGGTCAATTCAGGGCCACCACGATGCTGAAAGATCCCTCAGTATCCAGATTGGTTCTCCAGGACACACCATATCACAAGCCCCCCTAACATGGTGGGGGGGGGGAGATAATGGGGCTTAAGATGCTCAAGCCCTTCTAAAATGGCACACTAGACTTGTTTAGGAAATAATGGCAAGCGTTCCCTAAGTCCTGGATTTGATCCTTAGGATAAGAAAATCAGCACGTGTTGAATATAGGTGCAATTTTCCCCAAAAAAAAAAAAAAAAAAAAAAAACAACTTTTCCAATGCACAGCTGCTTGGATCCATAGAGAGGGACCCCTCACTTACAAAAATCCAACTGTATACATGCATGTGGATGGGAGAGTCAACATTGTATCCTTAGAATGTTATGGGGTCTGTGTGTCATGTTGCATGTAAAATCGGGTTAGCTCTACTTCCACAAGAAGCTTTACATACTTGAACTAGTCAGCCCAGCCCATAATAAGCAAACAATGAAAGGCTGCAGGGTTTTAGCTGCACTGAGTCTCACACTGGCCAGAATCCTTCAATAGCACCAGAGACTAATTTCTATACCTAGGACTGGGAACTCCCTCTGCTACAGGACCGCACTCCTCTACCTGCTCTTCTTTAATGGTAGCTCACCCTGAGGAGCAGACATAACCCAGAGCCCTGCTGTTTCTGCATCGGGGCACCCCAGAACTAAGTGTAACTTCCCCTGCAAACAAGAATGCCTGTTCTAAAGGAACCAGCTACTCTTCTGAGAGGATTGGAGTACAGAAGCAAGGAGAGTGAGGCTAAAAGCTTTCAGAGAGAGGAGGGGGCACCAAGAGCAATCCACCAGGCAGGCCACAGTCAAGCTCTGACAGAAAGAATCCAAGGTGGCTAAAACAGCTGGCAGAACTCAGCTAATATGAGCCAGTGATGTAGCACACACTGGAAGGGATGAACAAGGCTCTATGATAGCTTCTTTCCCCCCTATAAGAAATAAGGGGTGAATAAAATGGGCTGCTTTAAATGATGTCAAGTCTCCCTCCTGTTAAGGTGTTAATCTGGACATTCCAGAAGCCAAACCAGCACGTGGCACTGTTCTGCCAATCTACCATGCAAAACACATTACTCCCTCCCATCAGCTGCAGGTAAAGGTAAAGAGGGTTCAATAAGAACAGGGCAGCAGTACAGTTTGTACCCCAACTCATGGGGCCTAGGCCTCAAGCCAGAGCCAAAAGCCTGACAAGGGAGCCCTGGGCAGCCACACATCAGCAATCCCTTACAAAGCTCCACCTACAGCTCTTGCACACCAGTCATTCTAAAACAAGCCATCCAGCTGGAGAAGCAGATGCTAAGCCGGCTTCATATGAATAAGAACTAGGCTTTCTCCTAATTGCAGCCCACCTTACAAAAGGCAGTCAAACACAGAAAGAGTCGAGCCCTCCTGGTCATCAGGAAAACACCCTTCTGGTGGTCAAGTGGCAGAGTCAGAGTTAAGGGCCAGTGCCCTCTACCAATCTGCAGCAGCAGATTAAGAACACGGAGCTGCGATGGCAACTGAGAAAGCAAACACACATTATATAACTGAGTACCAACTATACGCTAGGTGGTTAGCCTGCAACAGACTTGAAGAAATGAGGAATCTACTTGACCCAGAAAATCAAACTGCATAGAGAGAGAGAAAAAGAAGAAAGGGAGCAAGGAAGCAGAAACTAAAAATTATAAGCATCTAATATGTAGATTTTCCAGGATCTGCATTCACCGAAGCCACAAACTCCGAGGACCAGTGTGTAACCAAAAAGATCATGTGATGATATTTCTGCTTAGCCTTACCAAGTACGCCACATAGTTAAACAAGGACAAACTGACTCCAAGCAGAGAAATGAGAAAGTACAGAGTTTCTAGAATGTCTTCCCATCTTAACTGCACAGAAGTCCTGTTGTGAAGAGCCCTATACCAAGGTGAACATAAATAAGGCACTTAGCTGGTACAAGGCAGCCATACCCTAAACCAGCCGGGCTCACGTTAGTAGATGAATTAAGAACTATAAAATGTGAGCACCCTATAAAATGACTACAAATTTTCAAAGAAAGGCTAAAATGAACAGTGACACCAAAAATATGCCTAAGCAATGGGACTGTCATTTGCTAGGGAAAAGAGAAGCGTGTGTGTCCTTCAGCTCCGAAGAGTCTCTGCTGCAAACAGTGGGGTGAAGCGCTGCTACTTCATCCATAAACCATCATTCACATGCATGCATGTGAGTGCGCACATGCACGTGTGTCCTGAAACTATAAACATCTTGTTAATACAAATAATTCCTCAGAATCACAGAATCTATAATATACGAGGAACTTAAATGTTTGGTTTCTAAACAGAACAAAAATCTCCCAGCCCAAAGCTAATTAGCCCACCAAGGATTGAAGCCTACAGCTCTGGCCTGCAAAAATGCAAAGCATTGGATGACTACACTAAACTTGCCTTGAATATAAATGTTACATTTTTTAAAAAAAAGTAATTTGTCTAAACACAGTGTAGGTAGTTCTGCAATCAGCACCTCATAAATAAAGAGAGAAAGATGACGGGAAAGCTCTCTAATTGATTTTAAAATTAGTTCCAGCAAAGAAATAATCTGACAACCAACAAGGTCAACAACAGAAAGTGAAGGGGGAAAAAACTAGGCCTGGGTAAAAAGTACACCTAAAGACATCAATGGATCAGCACACCTGAAAGGAAGGTATCTGGAAACTCTGAGTAAAAACAGAGGTGTCTGATAGGGAATCTTCAAAGACACTAAAACCCTGCAATTAACCCCTTTGGAGGATTGAACTCATGCTGCACTGTTCTAATGGAATATAAATAAAGGGAAAACTAGACAGGGAGAGGCAGAGCTGGTCAAGCAATGGCACAAACTAAACTGAAACAGAGTAGGGGAAAGAAGTAGCTGCAAAAATCTAAGCCAGCTGTAAACTACCCAGAAAAACAAGCAACGCATTTAGGGGGCAGGTGGGAAACAGGAAAGCAGAAACTGACTCCTGAGACTTAAGCCCCAGTACATGGGCCCCATCTGAAAAGACCTATCAGCGGCAGTCCAGGGATTAGCAGAGGATTGAGAGTGGGTAAAATGATGCCCCCTCAAAAGCAATGTATGGAATTAAGTCTTATGCCTCAGCATATGGGATTTAAACATTTGATAATTGGCTGCTCTATTCATAGTACTCTACAAGATTCTGAAAGAGGAGATAAAGATGAGAAATGCCATGCCTGGCCTCAGCAGCGTTTAGATTTCACAGCAGAAAGTAGGCATGCACAAAAACGTGTGGGGTGTTGGAGAGAAGGAAAGGGCTGTGTGTATACAAGTTCTGACCTAACAGGATTCTTAAGAATGGAAGCAAGGCAGGGAGAGCATTAAGGGGTCAGGAAACAGTAAATGACGGTGCCGCCAAGTCCAGAAACAACAGAAAACTACTACAGCTAGGTGGGGCTGAGAAGCAGGAGGAAACATGAGCACACAGCATGAACAAGATTTAGATAAGTTGAAAATGTAAGACTGTGTGATGGTGATGATTAAAGAAACAGAGAAGAGAGAGATGGGCTGAAAGAGGTAAATGTACAAGGTTCAGAGGATTAGCCATCGAGACCCACTAGGAGATTGTTAAAATCCTACAAAATATAATATGAAAGAAAGAAGCAAGGGGATCTCTAGCTCAAGGAATGGAAAGAAACTATAATTTATAAGAGGGAGAAAAAAGGCAAATCAAATCCAACAAGATGGGCACACGCTGTCTTTTCCAGTTTAAAATACACTGAGAAAGATCAGTGGAGTGTACATTTTAAGAAACTGTTATCTGCCCATATACCCAATGTCTTGACCTTTTCACCTTGCCCACCAGTAACCTCTCCAGCTGAGAAGCAAATCACACCAATGTTTTCAGTGATGGCACCTGGATATTAATCTCAGAAAACAGGACAGCCACATTCTGGAATCTTAAATAGGTGAGCTAAGACCCACCTATCATCTCCTCATTGTAATTTTTTTCAGCCTTCAATAAGGGAGGTTTCAAGTGTTCACCTCAAAAATGCCCAGATCAAACAATCTGGAAACGGGTACAGAATGCCTCTGCCAGTGCTCTGACACAGACTATGTCTTTTGATCACGCTGCCATGGTCCCCAGATCTCTCCATTGGAAACCGGTGAAATGCTATATCCATTTCAAAGAACTTCTGCTTGTCTCCAAGGTCCTTAATGCCAAGCTGGAGTCCCTCTCTAATTTGCTGTTTGCCTTATGCTCCCAGTTACAAGCCTGAGATCACAATCAGTGGGTTTATTGGCTTGCCCCACTTTGCTTGGGGACTCAAGTCCCACAACTTTGTCTTGGTATGCATCTTAGGAGCCACATGGTCTGTCTGAGGGTCCAGAGGGACCAGTCACCTATCTTTCAGAAGTCCTAACCAGAAGGAACAGTCTGGGAACCACTCACAATTATGTCTAAATGGCAAAGCACCCCAGGATCTTGCGCAACAACAGAATTATCAAAACTTGAATCAGCCTTGCCTCTGACAAAAAGCCCTCAAGAATCCCAGAGCATCCTGAAAATGCAAATACCTGCCCTGCTGCTCCTCTCTTCCAACTGCCTGTCCAAGAGTCCCAGGGGCCACAGGCCTTAAAGAGTAAAGTAAAGGCAGCAAAGGTACCAAGAGATTAGAAAGACCCTTCACTGGCCAGGTCAGAACTTTTACAGGCCCTGGTGTGAAAGAGCCTCTGTGGTGTGTTCACTGAGAGGAGGCTCAAAAGTAGGGAATGGAAATGGATAGAATATCAAAAGCAGTGGGCTACCAGCTCAGAAAGCTTCTCCCCTTGGCTTTCCACACTTTCCTGAGTACCAAGCTCACAGACATAGACAGAGTCCAAGGGAAAAGAGGGCGAGCCAGATGTGCTACACAAAGGAACCTGAGAAAAACCTCTGCAACCAAAAGCAAACTTGATCTACTAAATACCTGGGGGCTGGGCAAATGATGTGTCAGTTTTTTGAGGTAAATTTCAGCTCCATCTCTCTGTGCCAACTACAATAGCACTGCAAGAGCAGACTTCATGAGGGAATAAGTCAGCCTCTTCACTAGATGCCTGGGGGCTGTTTCCTTTGTCATTAACACTCCAAGTGTAACATAAAGCCCATGGCAGCTCTGGGCAAAGGAGCACTAGGCTTCCCAGTTTCAGATCAAAGCCAAGAGCTCCCTAGGAAGCCCTGAGATTGCACAATGTACTATCTCCTTCAAGGCAGCAGCTCAGAAAAGCCAGAGCCTTTCCCTAACTAAGATTTAGCACTTATTTCTTTATGGAAACAACTGGATAAAGCAAGCTATGCCTTTAGAGAAACCCTGATGCCTGTACAGATTCACAAGAGCATCACATGTGAGCTCTAAACAGACTTTCAGCCTGAAGGAGTGTCTATCGCCCAAGAGCTGGCAATGGATTCACCTGGAAATCCAGAAGCAAGACCAAGACGTGCAGGCACACCCAACGGAAGGCTTCTGAGGAAATACTACATACTCCTGCATTTAACCCTCCCATCACACTGTCCACCAACAAACCAAGCTCCAATAAAATACAGGATCTGCCTGGGCAATACAGGAAAGACTTGGGAGAAAAAAGCTGCTCTGATCTGTGTTTTAAGTGCTTCCTCTAGATCTAATTAGAAAATAACCACAGAGTGGGAGAGGAAAGTATACAGTTAGCCTTAGGCAAAACCTTGTCTTCCTGTAAAATTTAAGAAATGGTGCAAGAAAAAGGAAAATTCCACTTTTCCCTATTACCAGCAACTGCTGAGTAATTTCTAGATTTCTCCGAAGATCTGTTTTAGCTGATGATAGGCTACTAAAAATTTCTAGGGAAGGAGGAAGAGAAACGATGAAGAGAATGTGCTCTTTAGTTTTCTAAAAGGCAATGCCATGGGGTCCTCCTCTGGAGCTCAAGAGGCCACCTCATGGTAGAAATTACTTCAAGGCCATCTGCCTGCCCATCACAGTGCACACACCCAAGACTTCTCTCCTGTAATCCTTCTAGCTCTGCATCTGCATCCTCTCCCACACGGTTCTTTTGTTTATATAGGACTCATACCATAAGCTACTGGTTATACCTTTCTTCATCTCAAAGCCTCTGACCCTCAAGAAACTACCTGGTAATTAGACAGGGGGTCATTTCCCATGTGCATGCCTGAAGGCCCTGTATTCCATCCACCACAGACCTTCCTCTCAAACAATCCTCAAGCATTGAGGATTTCTGCAGTCACATAGCCATTCCCCATTTCCCAAAAATACACCATCTTTTCCTTTGAGATTCTACCAGATCTTATTCTAACTAGAGCAGGAATATATTTTGTGCAAGCTGTATCTTACACGAGGGCATCAAGCCAAAGGGACAAAGACCGAACAGGAGCTAAAATGCAGCCTCTATACAGTGTGCCAAGCACACGCACTGACTGGCCTGAGGCTTCCGAGGGGAGGGACATCCTTTTCTAATTGGCACTAAGGTATCAAATGGCTTAACACAGGGACTAGCCCCCAATAGCTCTACCTTAATTTTTTTTAGTTTTTTATTATTTATTGAAACAGGGTCTCTCTATGTAGCCACCGCTGTACTGGAACTCTCTAAGCAAACCAGATTAGCCTTGAACTCAAAAATCCATCTGCTTCTGCCTCCCAAGTGCTGGGATTAAAGGTGTGTGCCACTATGCCTGCTTCTATGATGTGGGAGTGATTTCTTATTAATAAAGAAACTGCCTAAGCCCCTTGATAGGCCAACCCTTAGGTGGGTGGAGTAAACAGAACAGAATGCTGGGGAAAAGAAGCTGAGTCAAGGAGTCGCCTTGATTCTTCCATTCCAGACAGACGAAGGTTAAGATCCTCCCTGGTAAGCCACCTCGTGGGCTACACAGAATATTAGAAATGGGTTAGAACAATATGTAAGAGCTAGCCAATAAGAGGCTACAGATAACGGGCCAGGCAGTGTTTAAAAAAATACAATTTCCGTGTAATTATTTTGGGTAAAGCTAGCTTGGCGGGCGGACGGGTTCCGGGGACACAGCCCTGCCGCTCCTATCTCAACACTTCTACCTTGAATATTTGATTGGGCTTCCTGCCTGTCATAGGTAGAAACACTGGAAAGTAGTAAAGGAAACTAGAAACCTGAAACTCAGAGTATGTCTACTGCCCAGGCTTCACACATCTCTACAAATTACAGTACCTTGGGAACTGGAGATGAGTTTTCTTCCTACACTAATACTGTAAATTTTTGTTAACTTTAGAATAAATGTAGAAGAGAATCTTGAGCTCTCTGTAAGAGCCCAGGGGGATTCTTTAAGGAGAAAGGCAAACACTCTGAATCTGGAGTAACAGCTACAGTCCTCATTTGTCACACCATTCTCCCCCAGGTCAATTAAGGCTTATCAAAAGAAAATCAGAACTGCTCCTTATAGATCAGTTTTGTACAAATGTAAATTACTTAAAAAAAACTTGTAAATCAAAACATTGACAGAAGAGTTCTTAAGTCTAAATACATCTTTCTCCTTGGTTTAAAATTCCTCAAGACAAAACCTAAAAACTTTAAAAGTCTTTGACTTTTGACCCTTACCTAATGACCAAGCCCGTTTGCTTCCAACCCTAGCATCTACCTATCTGCTAGTCTATTCATGCTTAAACAAAAATAACTTCAAGTTTGTCATAAGACCCTCATGGTGTATCCTGAACTGTTCCCAGGACCTGTACATACCCTGGCCCTGCCTATAGTTTCCTATCATCCAGGTGGCACGCCACTCGAACGCTATCCTCAGTGGCTATCCATTCTGTTACCACAAATTCACCTGATTCTTGTCATTGTTTCCAGAAAAGATATTGTCCCCTCCCCATTTTTAACTAACTTCTAACTACCCTTCAAGCTTTAAGTAAGTGTCATTTCTTCAAAGAAACTCAGATTATACACTGTCCCTAAATTTTAAGCTTTTGTACAGCACTTAGTAGCAAATTATTTATATACTTCTATTAAATCTCAAAGTTCGTGAGAGGAGCGATGGCATATCCCCAAACAATACCAGGTGGCCAGTAGACACTGATGGCGACTAGCCTGTTCATCTCGGCTTTTTGAGCAGTTCTGTCCATCCAAGTAGCCGCTAGCCGCATGCAGCTACTTAAACATTAAATGAAGTCAGAAAGAACTGAAATGAGGTATGAATGTAAAATATAAACCAGATTTCAAAGGCTTGGGGGGATGACAAGAATTTACTTATTAATTTAGTTTTTAGGTGTAACTAAAATTGAGAAGAACAAATGTAACTGGCTTGTGTGGCTTGCATGATAGGTCTTCAGTGCCTTTTACTTCTCATCTTTGAATACAAACAGTTTCTTAGGGAACTACCAGAACAGCCAGTCATGCTCAGGGATGCTATGTCACTGACTACTGGGATCCCTTCGTACAATCTTCTAGAGGAATTTAATGGACAAATAATGACAATCAGTCTTCATTTCTCTCAAAGCCATATGTCACAGACTATTATAGCTGAGCTTTACTTGGAACTTTCTTTTTTTTAATATTTATTTATTTATTTATTATGTATACAATATTCTGTCTGTGTGTATGTCTGTAGGCCAGAAGAGGGCACCAGACCTCATTACAGATGCTTGTGAGCCACCATGTGGTTGCTGGGAATTGAACTCAGGACCTTTGGAAGAGCAGGCAATGCTCTTAACCACTGAGCCATTTCTCCAGCCCTACTTGGAACTTTCTTAAAATGAACTAAGAACTCAGGAGTGAACAGAAAGAGAAGGGGGTTGGGAAGCAGGCAAAAAAAAAAGAGAGAGAGAGAGAGAGAGAGAGAGAGAGAGAGACATAGCTCATTTTGGTAGGAAACAAGAAATGTTATATAAGCAGAATTCAGTCTGAGTTAGGAAAATCAAAAACAAAAAAATCAACAACTGCCCATCAACCACTAGGCTAAGAGGAAAGTATCTTTCACCAGCTGGGGAGCTCCAAATGAACCTGGAAAAACTTGAGTTCTCAGTAGGTTAGCTCCTTCTTCAAAAAAACCTATTATTCCACCTAAGCTCAATACCACCCATCCCCTAAATCTGCTTAGGATCCAGCCACATAGTCTACATTAACATAATGCTTTAGCTAATGATGCAGACATAAAAATTAACATTCAGGAATTTCCAAGTTGTGGTTGCTGTGGGAACCTTAATTCCAACTTTAGGGCACAGATGCAGACTCGTGCACACTCCCAATCCTCATCAAACTAGAAATGTATATTTACTCTGTGCAATGAGGCACAGCTACAGTTACTGAGACAACCTCATTTTGGCATGTCTAAGCTTCCATGCATTTAAATTCTCAACCTTGCCACGGTACTGTTTGCTGCTTCCTCTACAAAGAAAAAGAAAGCAAATGAACTGATTGGCCAGACATGAAATCTCCCATTCTGTATGTTTTTTATGCATGATCTGATTCAGAAGACAATCATGATATTTTGATTTTACTCTTAAGAGCTGTCTATAAAGTCCTACACAAATGGAAACAGGGTTTGAAACTCAGCTTGTAAATGCGCTACAACATGTGTGTGCACAAAAAAACAATGGAAGAGCAAATTTCACATCTTTAGAACCTCAAATGAGATAAACAAAAAAATGCAGATATCCACAAAACTAATTTCAACCATGATGTTTAATTTCTAAAAACTGCCCTCTCGCACTAGTTTTCACCCAAGGCCTAATTCTATAACCAGTCAACGTAAACACTGAAGTTAGCAGAGGGAAATAACAGGAGCAAGAGTGATGGCCTTTAAAGCAAGACAAAACCAAACCCAAATAGTCTCAATCCCTATCCCTACCACCTCAAATGTCAGAATTATAGGAAGAAAATAGCCACAAAATCTAACTTCAATCTGCCTACCTGCACACTGATGACCAACTCTTGTTGGAATTTCATCTAAAGCATAATTTCTTAGAACTGAACACACTCAAATCATATGATCAGGCAAGCATTCATTCATTCAAAGATTTAGCAAATAGTACAAAATAATAAAGATAGTAAACATTTGTAGAAAGTAAGCAGGTAACCCCAAGGAGCATAAACACAGATTCATTTTTTTCCCTAAAGCAAAGACATAAGGAACTACCAAACCAAAATGACCATCAAAAGCAGGCCCTGTAAGTTGGGTACAGAATTTCTCCATCTTATTCTCTCAGAAATAGCAAGATCTTCTTCAAATAAAATGCACCCATTATCTCAAATATACCAGTCCTAACTGCTCTCAGCTCCCGGGGGAGGAGTGCCAATAGTGACTATTTGAAGTGGAGCAGAGCAGAGGCTATGATTTGAGCTGCAAATATGAAGGCATAATACTTGCAGAATTTCAAAGACTTACCCTTTCGCATATTTACATACGAATATTATAGTTAACTAATTTTCTGGCTTCTCTACTTGAGCAGAAGTGCAAAACCTTCCTGAGTGATTTCAATAAGAGTATCACCCCTCCACGTTCATGTATTTGAACACCTGGTCCTCAGTTAATGCTGATATTTTGGAGAAGCCTAGGAAGTACCTTGCTAGAAGAAATATGCCGCTGGGTGTTGGCTTTCACATTCCAAAGTCTCATGCCCTGTGTGCACGTTCTTACTCCTCAACCCTCACCCCTGCGCGTGCAGTTCAAGAGGTGAGCATTCAGTTCCAGCTGCCATTGCTGCTTGCTGCCATGTTTCCCACCATGACAGAATAGAATCGTATTCCTCTAAAACTATACATCAAAGAAACCCTTCCTTCTAGAAGTTGACTCAGTCATGGTATTTTCATCACAGCAATAGAAAACTCACTAATTCACTTCCCATTCTCACCTGTACGTTGTCTCCCTCCAACCTTGGTGGTCGGATGCTCGACAGGTGGATGGTCTTGTAGACTCCAGAATTCAGCTTCACAACAATGGCATCAGCATTTAAAACCTGCATTACCTGTAAGTAAGAAGGCAAAAATGCTTAAACTGGCTTCAGTAGTCCTTGTTACACAGCAGAGTCAGGCCCACCACAGGCAGATACGAAAGATGAGATGAGCAGCCATCTACGGTAATCAATTACCAAAGACCTTACGATAATCTCTCAATAAAACCGAAGTTATTTCATTCAAAAAGATGATTCATCTTTATTTCTTGTCCTTAACTGTAAGGCTGAAAGACTGACTAGAAACCTGAGCCAGATGTGATGGTTCAAGGCTATAATCTAAACCCTCAGAACACTGGCATAAAAGGACCACTGTGAGCTTGAGGCCAGTGAGGGCTATACTGTAAGTTCCAAAATGAGACATCCATGGCTAGACAGTAAACACTGTGTTTAAATAAGAATAAAAGTCTTTTTTTAAAAAAAAATCTAAATCCAGTCTGTACTGAAAATTTTCTTGATCCAAGTTTAAAACTAAATACCAAAGTTCTAACTCAAGAGGCAAAGGGCAAAGGTTGAATTAGAAAATGGTACCCCTCTCACTACATGAGAAAAATCTAAAGAAAATGCCCCAGTAGAGAGCAGAAAAATCAAAGACAAGTGAAGGACAGAAAGAACTGTCAATTCAGCTCAGGGAAGGAGCTGCTTAGCTGTTAATCTCACAGGCAGAAACATTAAATTGCTAACATACCCTCAGCTACTCCACAAGCCATCTTTTTAGAATGCTACTATGGACATGTCTGGTTTTAGAAACCAAAAATCATTAACACTGCACCCCGCTCTCAGCTGAAAACGATTAACTTCCAGTCTTGGATACAAGGATATCTATTTGAAGGGCAAAAGCAAAAATATTTCTCTGTGAAGGTTAGAACATCCCACCAGTGTGTACAGAATAAAATGCCATTCACACTGGAATAGTACCACATCACGGTACAACCAGAACCTGTGATAATGGCCAGCAATCAACAATTCACCCAATTATATCCAGACCCTGTTGTTTTAAGGCTGTTTGGGATTTTTTTTCTTCTTCTTCTTTCTTTGCAAGCATTACAAGAAGCTACTGACTACAAAATATTGTCACCATCCATTCCATCTGCAGAGTAAAAATCAGGCTCTTCTATGCTTCAATCAACAACCACCAACTGGCTGAATTACAGGGTCAGCTGCCACAAAAGGAGGAAAGACTGGCAAAATTTCTTTCCTCTTTTATGCATGAAACAAAAGCAGCTAGACAGTTTGTTGCCATAATGGACAGCACACTGGGAATGTCTTAAGGGAGGCCTATTTAATGGATGATTCTTCAGCACAAAATACATTCATTTTTAGATTCATCCAAAAACAGCTATTCTCCACCATTACAAAGAACCAGCCAATCACAAACCAAAAAATAAATAGATGACAGATAGATAGATAGATAGATAGATAGATAGATAGATAGATAGATAGATAGATAGATAGAGATAGATAGACAGACAGATAAAATAAGGGATGCTCTAAGGGACAATCTTAAGAACAAGCAAAACCCAAAAACAAATTAGAAAATGTGTACAACATAAAATGGCAGTAGCTAAGTACCATAAAATAGAAAAGAAGGAAAAAAGAAGACAGTCAAAACCAAGCTGTGTGTCAATCCATAGAAGGCTGATTATGGCTGGCGAAAGGAAAGATCTAGGTTTGATCATTATGAGTAATGGAAGTCACAGGGAAAAAAAGGCCAGCGGTCAGAAAGATAATGAAAAGTCTAATCCAGAATAATGGAAACTAGGAATTAGTATTTATCTACTATATATTAAGATGAACCTGCAACTCTGAAAGCAGCAAAAGACAGTATTAAGTGATCATAGTTATTTTACTATATACTCACAGCAAATCTGAGTCAAGAGAGCTAAACCCTAAAATCCAGAGATTCTCCTGGTCAAAAACTTAAAAATCAGAGATAAAAATATATATAGCATAAAGTCAAACTAGGACCAAGTTAGGGCTGGTTATCAGAACTTGGTAGTATCAAAGGGTATAAGACCCTCCAAATCCAAGAGTTTCCTTTATCAATTAAAAAAAGAAAAGGCCATGAGGACTTAGATACTGCCTATGAGATACAACCAAAAATATAAATTCAATTACAGGAACCAAAAGAAAATCTCTATGTATGTTACCATCTAGACATATTAATGCCAAGAAAAACTCCTCAATAAAATATAATCCCAAAGCTATCAAGAATGGCTAGCAGGCCCAAACACAAAAGGTCCCGTGACTCTTTCAAACCCCTCACTTTTGTGAAAAGAAAACAGGTGACAGACAGGACAACTGAGGGATGTGGGCTCCATGATGTATGCTATTCTGCAATTCTAACTGCAAACCAGAGAGGAGAAAAAAAAATCCTCTAAGCCATACCAAGCAAGACAGCTACTATTCCAGCTAACATGCCTTCAAAAGGATAACCACAGGTAAATAAGGTAATCTTCAGTCATCTCAAATGCACACATCTCACAGTATTTCCAAAATCTTACTCTTGGACAGATCTTACTTACTCCCAAACTTAAATTAACTCTTATTAAATTGTCAGTTGCCAAAAACATGCAGAACGTCCTTATATTAAGACATGAGAAATTTCTGGACAGTCCTGGCTTTCAAGCATGCTGAGAGAGCAATGACACCAGGGAAAGTATCACAGTGTCACACGTTCACCCTGACCCCAGAATGTGAAGATCTAAGCATCCCCAGTGACAAGGTTAGTATTCATCACCCCTTATAACATGATAATGATAGCAGCAAATGGATTCTAAAAGCTTAAATTTTAGACCACAGTAGCAGACTCTCTGCTTTGGCATATCCCTGATTAGCAACCTCCTCTTCAGAACTGCACACTCTGGCGCTGCCAGGGATGCAAGGCTTAGCTTTCCGAGAGAGAGCAGGAGGGAAGAAAAGAAGTTGGGGGAGGGGAAGGACTTTCTATTTCTCTGTAAACTGTGTCATTACTGCCTAGAAAATAAGCAAATGCTTACAGCAACATGGAAGAAGCGGTAAAATACTGGATATAGACACACACTGTGCAATAGGTAAAATACAGAGTGGATCAGCTCAGTTATGGACCACACTCTTCAGGTAACTAAGTGTGCTCCCACAGCTCGCTTCCACTAGAAGCTACGATCTCTAGCCAAGCCATCCTCGTGCAGGCGCACCAAGAGATCACCCAAGGCTCAGGAGCAGAAATCTATAAGGAACAAGTCACCATCTGGACTCAAGATTAGATGCACTAACTCCAATTCCTTCCGCATCATTTGAAGTCCAGTTGTAACCGGAAAAATGTCTTCGTGATGGTAGGGTATAGGCTAAAGGCTACCAAAAGTCAGGAGAACTACAGAGCTGTGTCAGGGGAAAGAAATATTGATCCCTTTCTTTGGCCCCCTGCCACACTGCCTATTTGCACAGCCCCCTACAATGTGACCAGGGGCAGCGTGCATCAGATGACAAAGTCTGCTTTACAACAGCTCTCTGAGCTATGGACATTCTGAGTGACACCCCAGACACAGTCAACAATAGCTCTAATACTACTACCAATCTCAGTACCAGAAAGAAGCAAAGCAAGCATCAACCCAAATGGGGCTTCTACAGGTATAGCCAGCGAGGGCACTTGAGGCCACTAGAAATGAAACAAATACACACCCTTGACCTCACTGATATTGTGACACATGGCTGTTTCTCCTGCACCCTAGCACTGTGTGCTATGTCTAGTCTCCCTGGTTCATCACAGAAGTACAAATGCAATCTTCATCCCGGAATAAGCAAACTAAGCACAATCATAGCAAATACTATCATAGATAACTAAAAGGAAAGCACACATCAGACAAAATTCCTATAGGCAACATCCTACAAAACACCTCACTGCTTCTCAAAATGATCAAAGTCATAAGGAAAACAAGGAGAGGCTGAGAAGCTATAAGGAGGTAAAATAACCAAATTTAATGTTACTGAAAGAGAAAAAATACATTACAAGAAATCTAAATGATACAATAATGACTTTAATTAATACCAACAAATCAATACTGGTTCATTAATTGTAACAAATGCACCATACCCATGTAAAATACCAAAGAATATTAGGCTGGCAATGAATATGTGGAGTCTTGGCATTGTTTGTTCTGAAATGATCCTAAGAATGCTCTTAAATCTCTTCTCATTCACATCTGCAAACTGTACTGCTAATGAAATCTTCTGTAAGTCTTAGCCTATGTACACTGCAGAGGAGGCTAATATTCCTGCCAAAGTATCCCTATACTTCCTTTCCTCATGCAGGCTTTTGATAAGGTCAGGCAAGTGACAAATTTTTCATTTCTGTTTTCTGAGGTCTCTGTGTGACTGCTTCGGAATATACTGGCCTGTTTAGATCACACCAAACATATTAAGTATCTTTGCTTAAAATTTTAACATAGAGCCATTTCCATTCAGCATAAAACTATAAAATAGGCAAGAAAAACAAAAGGCATAAAAATTACAAGAATATAATAAAATTAGAATGCTCACAAAACATAGGAAGAAAACTCAAAGATTCAACAAATACTTAACAAACAATTAAGTAGTGGAAGACAAAATCAGCTATTTCTATTAGCAATAACATCTGAATTTCATCCCAAATAGCGAGTACCACAAAGAACAAAATCCTCAGAAATAACAAGATGTTAGAAAGAAAGAAAGAAAGAGAGAGAGAGAGAGAGAGAGAGAGAGGGAGGGAGGGAGGGAGGGAGGGAGGGAGGGAGGGAGGGAGGGAGGAAGGAAGGAAGGAAGGAAGGAAGGAAGAAAGAAAGAAAGAAAGAAAGAAAGAAAGAAAGAAAGAAAGAAAGAAAGAAAGAAAGAAAGAGAAACTTGTACAATGCCAATTATAAAACATTGTTGACAGACTCACTCCTTCTACACGTACTGGCTTCTTTGTGGGCGCCTAGGCAGTTTGGATGCTCACCTTACTAGACCTGGATGGAGGTGGGTGGTCCTTGGACTTCCCACAGGGCAGGGAACCCTGATTGCTCTTCGGGCTGATGAGGGAGGGGGACTTGACTGGGGGAGGGGGAGGGGAATGGGAGGCGGTGTCGGGGAGGAGGCAGAAATCTTTAATAAATAAATAAATAGAACATTGTTGAAGGAGCTGGAGGAATGACTCAGTAAGTAAAGTGCTACCTATGGAAGCATGAGGACCTCAGTTGGGATCACCCCTACCTTCGTAACACCCATGTAAAAAGCCAAGTGTGGCAGCACATGCCTGTGCTGTGCATGTGCACATGCACACATTAACCATTTACAGAGATAAAAACTGTTAGACAACAAAGATAAATGGTAACACATCCCATGATTATGGATTAGGAGATCTAAGACTGCCGATATGCTAATATTATTTTTGGTGGGTTGTTTGTTGGTTTTGTCAATTTGTGAATTTAATGCAATCCTATAAATACATCTGCTTTCTTTTCTGTTAAGATGCAATGCTTCACAGATTTACATATAATCCTTATTAGAATACTGTTGTCAATTTGACACAATCTACAACCAATCCGGAGAGTTGCTGAGCACACCTGTGAGCCATTCCTTAAGTGGGTTGCCTGAGGTGGGAGACATCACCACCACCACAGCCTAGGTTCTGGACAAAATGAAAAGGAGACGAGAAGCTAGGCACCGGCATGCATGCAGTCTTTGCTGTCTTGTTCGCACTGGGCCTATACTAAGACTAGTGCCCTATACTAAGTATACTAAGACGGTCTCTGTAAGAACTCCCTTGCCAGGATAACTATGAGCTAAATAAAGCTCCAGTAGTTGCTTTTAGTCAGAGTTTTACCACAAGAGAAAAGAAGCCAAGAGAGAAATCGGTAGCAGAGGTGGGGCCGCTGCTGTGATGAACCTAACTGTGTGGTTCTTAGGCCCCTGGAAATATTTTGTGGCTAGAATGTGGAAGAGTTTGGTACTTTAAGCTAGAAAAGCCAGTGAGGGCTAGAAGTATTCCACTGTTTTCTCGCGTGTATACGCAGCGTGACAACTGTGTCACATTCCTACTTTGCCTCCCTGGCAGTGGACCGTATGTTGAATTGTGAGCTATCTCTCCAACGAATCGGCTGTCAGGGTGTTTATCAGAGTGACAAGAAAACAAGCATGGTAACAAGCCAATTGGGGTGCATCTTGCAGTTTTACTACATGTGCCACTTGAAGGAGCCACAAAAGAGGTTTGATGGGTTGTTCATTGTTTGATTTTGGCTTGCAGAAATTAAAAAAAAAAAACTGTAACGAAATTCATACTGGATCTCAAAGGACCCAAAATAGGCAAAAACTAGATGATGCATGATTCTTTATCTCAAAACTTACTACAAGGCTAAAATACAGAAACCATACAGTACTGTCATGAAAACTTGCAAGTCAGACCAATGGAATAGCACAAAAATGCATTATGTGATCAAAAGGCTACTGACAAGAATGGAAATTCAGTACATGAAAAAAGACAGTCTGCAAAAAACAACACCCGGAAGCTAGAGGCATGCATGAAACAATGAACTGGCTCCTTGCCTAGTGCCACACTAAGAACTGATTCAAACTGGATCCATCACTTAAATCTTAGAATTTAATCAATCACTTTTAAATCTTAGAGGAAATTTGCAGAGCAAAAGCTTCACTATTTTGCATCTGGTAATGATCTATTAGATATAAAACCAAATCAGACTGCCTAAAAATTAAAAATAAACAGAAACAACCACTGTGCTCCCAAAGCACAACTAACAATAAAAGGTCAACCTACAAAATGTGAGATATTCTAAATCATGTATTTGACAATGAGTTTAATAGCAAAACTCCTAAAACACAACAACAAAACCAAGCGGTCCAATTAAAAATAAGCAAAAACCCAGGGTTCAATACCTAGCACTATGAACAATTTTTGAAAACTGAAAAACAGGCAAAGGACTTTGACATTTCCCTAAAGCAGCCCACACAAATAGACGAGCAGAGCTCAACACCACTAATCACTAAGGTTAATGTAAAGCAAAATTATAACAAGTAATAATTTTGTTATTTGGATGACTTCTCCGAGAAAATAAACCAGGGTAGAGAAACACAATTAAATGATATAGCTGTGATGCTAAATAACTCTTGAACTGGAAGCACAGCAATATGGTGAGTGTGTCAAAATCAATTCCGTGCTAGCTAAGTGATTCCATTCTAGCAGACCCATGCTGTATCCATTGCCACCTTACAACCTGATCTCCAATGTTGGCCTAGGCTACCTCTGCCAATCAACTACTTGGGCTCTCGGACAAAAGTCTCAAAGGATAAGCTTGAAGGATGGATAGCTTCACATCCTTCCAAAGCACAAGGTGGCTGCTGTTTGTTTATGTTATCAAAGAGAACAAACATGAGGTCTCTAACAAGTGGGGCAGTGAGAAGATATCTCTTGGGGACAAGCTCTTTTCCCTTCCCCCCAACAACGCTATTCAGGTCTGTGAAATCTGCAATGCTCACAGATCCAGCAGTAGGGACAGAGAAGCCAAGCCACGTGCTCAGGGGACCATATGGCTACAAACTGCACAGATCAGCTAAAACGCCACAGGGAAGGCAGGCAGGGAACTGGCAGGCCACAACAGGCACAAAAGTCTCAGGCAGGCTCAGCTAATCGCTTGAAGGGGACATGCCTCTCTGCTAACCTAGAGAGACAAGAAGAGCCCTCTTTCGCAGTTCTTTGTTTGAGGGATAAAACCTCTTAAGCAGATGATGGAAACCAATCTTTCAACAGGCCACATGTAACAAGAAAACCCTTAGTTGAGTTTCAGTTCATAGTGAACCTCTTGACAAAAACTCTCCAGAAAGCAGCCGTCAAACCTCAAAGTATCCTGTGAAGAAGTCAAGAGTTATCCTTGCAAGGATTTCCGTTGAGTCGTGTCCTACACAATTAAAACCTTTAAACCGGGTGACTGTAGAAGGAAAAGCCCCGTCTGGAACAGACTGGCAGGCCAGTGGACTTCAGGCTGTACATGAGGGCCTTTGTTCAATTTCCTTGAAAATTTACTGGGTACCTTTCTTTTGTTTGGGGCTGGAGAGTGCAAGGGGTGTTGGAAATGGAACTAGGGATTGAACCTAGGCCCACACACGTGCTTGAAAACATCCTACCAATGAATCACACCCCAACCTCTTAACATTTTCAATTGTTTAAAAATGACTGCCAACCCACAGTTGGTTTGGGGCTACCAAAAGAGGCAGCCTGCAAAGCATCAACAGATTTATTATGTTCTCCTGTCAGAAAAAGTTAGCCAATATTTCCTCGGGCACATATTAGAAATTAAGCCTGCTTCTATCAAGTAATATTTCTGAAGACCTATTTGCAAATATATTCCAACCACCTCTAAGGCAATAACACTATCATTTATAGATACTTACTACACTTTCTAAATATGGGAAAAATTACTAGCTTACATGAATAGCAACCTTCTGGAGATTGGTTAAATAAATTACAGTATAGCTTTACAATGGGATATTAGGTACCTATTAAGGAAGTTGATCCAAACACTTGCTTTGTTTCCTTCTCTAAGCAACTATTTTTTAATTTAAAAAAATTTAAAGAATATGTTTACATAAGCTCAAGAATATAAAGATAACTGGAGAGACAAATACTGCAAAAGATCCTGAAAGTTGGTGGGTAAATGGATGAGCATCTGACTCCTGAGCCAGAAGTAAGGAAACTCAAGAGTCAATCTAATATATTAAGCAGAGCCCCAGCTGCCCGGAAAGACTCGGGAACTACCAAATCAGGCATCTTAAGAAACAACCAAGGGGCTGAACACCAGGATTGGCTTCAAATCTCTGAAACAGCTGTTAAATTTCAAGACATATGCCTAAAACCCAGTTTCGATGCTTACAACCTAGTATTTTAAAACCTTATTCTTAAATGACAAGGTTTATCAACTAACCAAGGAGCCTCTAATACGAAAACTAAGGAACCAAAATAACTAACATGAGGACACAAAGAACATGGAGGAAAACTGCAAAATAATTAAACGTATTTCCTCAGACAGCTAAGAGATGGGATGAAAGAAGTGCTAGAAGTTTGATTTAAATAGCCGTGATAGAAGAGATGCAGTCAAAGAACAGATGAAATTCATGGGACGGGGGATAGTCACAGCACTCCTTGGAGGCTGAGGCAGGAGGATCTCAAGTTCAAGGCAAGCCCAGATGATCTAATACAACCTTCATCTCAAACGCAATAATACAACATTTTTTTAGAAATAAAGAAAACAAGAAGAAAAGATCCAAACACTAGCCACAAAGAACAGCATACAAATGAGAAAAGGTCTGGGAAGGGAGAATAGAGAAAATAAATGAAAGGTGGCAAAGCAGTTTAAGAAGACTGAAGGTCTAAACCCTCAAGGACAATGTTACATCATCATGACATGTTGGAATAGCAGGGTTAAAACAGCTTGATAATTCCTTTTAGGAAAAAAAAAGAACCACACATGGTGGAAAATATCAGTCATTTCAGATCACCAGAAGGGGGGTAGGGGGGAGGAAAAACAAACAACAAAACCCTAGAAACTAAGGACAACTAAGCAATACTGTATCAATTCTCATGGGAAAAAGCATCTGACACACACCCACTAGATTATCAACTGAATATATATGGAAAATAGATATGAATGGCTTCAAAACTTAACCTCAAGTAGTCTGTTGTCATGAAGTTCGGGAACAAATATGCCACCAAAATCATATAGTAATCAAGGAAATGCCACAGGATCCAGCAAGCATAGTCCTAAGCTGAGAGCAAATCAAAAGCACCTCCTGTGATGCCGGCAAAGAAATCCAAATGTAAACCTCATTACAGGGAAAGAGTAGTCCATCAGTCCCGGTCAGCACTGCCTAGGGCTCAAGACAAAATTACTGAAGCAAGATCAGCAAACTGAGTGAATGCTGAGAAAAAAACCTAAGTAGGCAGAGAATGTGAGAGCTGAATTAATAATATGCATAATATATGTGCATGTAAATGTTTTAACAATTACTAACTCGGGGGGGGGAATAAGAGGAAATGAAAATTAGTTTTAGTATGCAATATAGCTATTAATAAAGTAATTAGCATTTATAAGGTAAATACTATTAATTTAAACAAAGTTATAATCATACTGGAAAATATGGAAGGATATATGAATGTTAATATCTAAATACATTTTCTCCCATGGAATGTACATTAAACAGAGATTAACATTACTTATCAGCTACCTAGACATGTACTAAGGAGGGAAAGAGGCCACAACTGAGCTCTGTAACCTATTACTTTGAGTAGGGTATGATTGGGGGGAGGGGGGGGACAGGGAAGGAAAGAGAGAGAAGAAAATCAGTAAAGTCCTCAGAGTCTAAATTTTACCATTATATGACAGTTTGGGGATTTCTCAGGCTGACAGTGCCACCTAGTGACTTTCCAACATAAATTCATGGTTAAGTGATAGAAACAACCACTGTCCACAAGTACAGATATCTAACCCCTTTGCCTATAAATAGACAAAATCTTCAGTGCCTCTTAGCAAAAGCAAAAACAGGCTGAAAACTTCATAGGATTTAGGAAAGCGTGGAATTCAATAACTCGAATTACTGAAACCTTAAAAGGAAAATCTTTTGCACAGTGCTGTGATAAAACCACTTAATTTATTCAACAGCTCTAGTTGTCTGGGAAGCAAGCATCCACCCAAAACACAACAGCCAATCAAGAATTCAGGGCAGGGAAAAGTGAAACCACAAGAGTTCTAGAGAGAATGAAGAGAAAGATGAGGACACAGGAAACCCTAGAGTGCCAGTTGCAAAGCAAATAAAAAGATGTCTCAAAAATGAGAGCTATTTTGAGCTAACATGCCCACAACTTTAATCCTAGAACTTATAATGAACTTATTTTAATTTACAATGAGAAATACAATGCGTGCACACATGCAGTGGGGGAGGCTCCTCTTGAAACAGTCAAGAGATACAGCAGTTCTAATTATTCAGATCCTTGTATCATCACTGGCCTGGCAATGGCCACTCTGCATATCAAAATGTTGAGAATGACTCACCTTGGCAACAAACTGCTTGTCCTTTTGGTCCAAATTAGCAGTAGGAGGCACATAGTCTCTCCATATTCTCAGCCTGCGCTCCTTGGCAAACCTGGCAACAAAGCAAGGGTGCGAGATCATTCACTGACCGGTGTATTTCACCTGAGCCCAGCAGCACCACAGAAGCAGGTGACAGAAAACCCTACTACCCTCCCCTGCGGGCAGATCCAGAAGAAAGACCACCGCCAAACCAGAACAAAGCCCAACTGCAAATGTAAAGTGTGGAGCAAACAGAAAAAGCAAGCTGTATGAACATTATTTAATAAACTTATGAACGGCCCTCTGAGACCCCAGTATTCAAGTGCAGGAGACTGGAGCCCACAGGTCCACCGGAATAATTAACTCTTTGCTTTATCTTCTGAGTGAGTGCAATAATACAGAGCAATTATTTTCTTAAGCAAGAAGGTAAACATGATTCTTTTTAAAGAATCACAGGTCTGCCCGATTGCCATCTGAATTGTAAAAGGGTCACCAGCTACCAGATTGAATTCAGAAAACACCAACAGTGTATCTACCTAAAGTATACTTGAAAAATAGACAAAATCTGCAGACTTTCGCTAATAAAAGCTTAAAAACCATGTTGTCAGGAATTCATTTCAAAATATTAAGCCCAGTAGATTATTTTCTGAGCCAGACCAAGAGTGGAAAACTGAATATGTGCAAAGATTAAAAAAACAAAATCAATGACCAGCTGCCTTAAACTATGAATAGTGGACGCATGTGCAGGGGGAAGGAACTATTATTTATGGAAGCACATTGCAACCATTCTTTTAAGCTACACTGAAATAGAAAAAGACAAAGAAGCATGTAGTAGTTGTAAAATACATAAAGAATTTCCAAAGAGAGAACTATAATTGTACCCACAAAACAAGTAGCTCAGATAGCATGCAAAACAGCAGACAAGCAATTATACACTGAGATATGACTTGCATTTTCTGGCCTAAGTCTGTTTTACAGTGATTCTCTTTTAAAAAAATCTAGTCTCTTGCAGCTGTTAGAAAACATAGATATTATTTTAATTGTACTCACTTTCTTCAAAGACAGGTAGGAACTAAAAAAAGGTCAAGAAAATTTATCAACCAAAATAATAACTTAGAACAGTAATGAGAAGAAAATAGAAGTTTCTGAACAAGAGAAAAAAAAACTGAGCATAACAGAATCAAGTATTTGAAGAACTATAAGGCTATTATATTTTTCAAATTAAATTATGGCACAATGTACAACTTTTTGTTTTGTTTTGTTTTTCCAGACAGGGTTTCTCTGTGTAGCTCTGGCTGTCCTGGAACTTGCTCTGTAGACCAGGCTGGCCTTGAACTCACAGATATTCACCCACCTCTACCTCCCAAGTGCTGGGATTAAAGGTGTGCCCACCATGGCCTGACTTTTAAAAAGTTTAAAAAGTAATCCCTCTGGCTTTTCAAACAATATACATTTGTCAAATATGTCCTATCAAATGACACAGATTAACATATGTTTTCAGAAAAACTTGCAATGTCTCTGCTTATAGGCAGGCACAGGAAGATATAAAAATCCTCAGAAAAAGGTCTTACAAATACTAGAGTAGTTCTTTTTTATTATTATTATTCTATTTTTCTTTTTTTCCCTTAGCTGTGTATCTGAACTGGTAAAAAAGCAATTTGACAAAAGCATTGTAATTTTAAGCTTCTGAGCTAAGGCTCCGTGCCGTGAACCTCAAGGCTGGCCCACTGTTGTAGCGCTCAAGTTTCTGCTTTCACTCCAGGGTCACTTCTGTTCACACTGTTCAGGTTCGCATGGTACTGTTCCCAATCAGTAACACTTCCATCTACCCCACCAAATGCGAGTTCAGCGAAACATCTAGCTAGACGTGGCCATGATAGCTAAACAAGCTTCCGGTCTTCAGAATCTCAAGTCTTGTGGAAAGTCATCATTGGCACTTATTAATTAAAACCACTTTCAAACACACTGAGCAATCAGCTTATATGTCCTGTTATCAATTAGGACCCACAGGCTCGACCTCTCCATCATAGCTCGAATCTTGCTTGCCTGTTTGGAAGCAGCTGAAATGAATCTCAAATTTGTTTCATTTCAAACACCTAAAACAAAGAGGGGACCTTGGAGAAAACTGACTTAAAAGCATTTAATAAGAGTTAGGTAGCGGTGGCCCACACCTGTAATCCCCAAACTCAGGAAGCAGAGGTAGGAGGAGCTCTGTAAGTTTGAGGCTAGCATGGTCTATAAATTGAGTTCCAGGACAGTCAGAGCTGTTACACAGAAAAAGCCTGTCTAAATTTAAAAAAAAAAAAAAAAAAAAAAAAAAAAGTAAATCAAGTAAAGTGGCTGGCAAGGTGGCTCAGTAGGGAAAAGTGCTTGCCACCAAGCCCAATTGTCTGAGCTCAATCCATCCCATGTGGTGTAAAGAACCAACTCAAGTTGTCCTCTGAGTTCTATACACTGTAGCATGTGCAAACCCACATACATGCCCTGAGGCCTTACTACCCAGCATTAAGCTAACCTGGACCTAAAGTTCAATGCCTGAGTCACTCCATATGATAGCCCTCCTTCTCTTGGAATTTCCCAACTCCTTTACTGAAATAAACAGACAGTGCCACAGCTGGGTGACAGAAGATGGCCAGACTCTTGCCCTGAATACTTAGCAAGGTGCCTGGCAGGCCTTACCTCTCAGCTGCCCTCAGCTTCTCTGCACCCCGGGTGTAAACTGCAATTGACCAATCCACACAGCGTGCAAAGCCTTCCTTCAGAAGGAGCTCAGTGATGTTACCATTCTAAGAAACAAGGTACAAGAGAAAACAGACACAAATCACACATCATTGCCCCAAGAGATCACTTTCCTGTTTCTGACATAGCGAACACAGCCACTGTCGAGCTGGTACTTCAAGTTTTCTAAAATAACAAAAAGGAGTTTCTCTAACTAAAAAAAATTACACCCAAGACACGGGACACCATGACTCCTTCCAGCAGCCTTGCCCCACATCCCAACACCCAGCACTGCATGTCTATTTAACAGGAGCTGAATAAATGTTAGCAGCACTGAATGGAATTGACATCTCAATAGCTCTTCTTGGGGGCAGAGGAGGACGTTAATCTTTGGAAGAGATTACTCCTTATTCTTCTCTGCCCCTAAGAGTCAGCACTTTCTACCCTTTGCAGAAGCAGAAAGCTGAAGAACAGACTGCGGGAAAAGCACAAGCCCCATTTTTCCTGGTGAATAACAATTCATATTCTACTGTGACACAGAACCATCTGGCAGGGCATGGCCAGAGAGTCAGCACTCCAGAAGAAACAGACATGACCTTGGCACCCTGCAAACCAAGCCTCCCAGCCTTCTCCAGCTGTCCTCATGGGAATCATCTAGCTGGAAAAGTTAACAGTAAATTAGGTGTGTGTTATATCTCCATTACAATAGTGAAAACCCACTTCGTTTCCACAAAGCAAGGTCACTTCTTGTGCAAGAATAACATTTATCACATTTACCAAAATGCACAAGAGGGTCAAACACCTAAAAATCACAACTACAACCACATTATTAAAAAAAAAAAATAGTTCCCACTCAAGTCGGAGTTAGGAGGTAACTAGATAAAGATTAGAATATGGGAAATAATTGTTCCACATATCAGTCTCCTTCTGACTAATGTGTCAATACTCCACATGAACCTTCCCAACCCTACTCCCCACCTCTAGAGGATGTTTACAACCCTAGTCTTCCACTGGCAACTTTCAGACTTCCCTTTATGAAGTCAGGAACATTTAAGAGGAATCCTACATGACAACTAGTATCTGCACAGAAAAGGCTCAAGTCATTAGATGATAATAATACTAAAAGTATTAATTAAAAGTAAAAATTCAGCCAAAATTTCAGATCATGTTGCACAGAAAGAACAGCAAACTGAACACATGGCAGACCCACCAAACCCAAGTAGAAAGGCACACTCACTGGATGAAGGATGGTACCCAGAATGTTCTGATTGTGACAGCTCTCCAGAATAATCTGAACATCTCTCTGAAGCAGTCTCGACTCCGTGAAAAACTTGGCTTCTGCAGCAAAAGGCTCTGGTGTTTCACTACCATCTGCTTCTCGACGAAAAGTTGGGCACTAAATGAAAGTAAGGGTGATGAGGAATGCAGTTTAAGTAAGCAAGATGCCCTGCACCCCCACCAGGCTTTCCCAGGGGCATGAGAACCACAGCCAATGCTCAGGGAGTTCTCAAAACTGCTCTTCTGACCATCTTTAAAGCACCAGACCAATCAAGCTTCTTGTCAAAGGCAAAGAAAACATACCATGTGAGGAAGCATTTTAATTTCCTTTGAAAATGTCCCCTTACCAAGAAAGGATCAAGGCAGTACCCTGCTTTGGATCCCTAAATATTTCAAAAATACATATGGGTATTGTACATGAATTCAATTAATATCTAACAAGTTTCAGAGCCACACATGCTTCCTCCCCTTTTCTCCTGGCCTCACATCTCCAACAATGTCCCATACTAACAGGCCTTAATTATGTGAAATCTAATAGAATCTAATAGAATTACACCTAAGCTTCAAAATAAGCTAAGCTTCAAAACCTAAGTTACAAAATAACTAGGAAGTACTCTGGCTCATAGTAGGAAGAAAAGTCGGTCCCAAGTCCCCAAGCAGAGAAATCTACCTATTACTAGACACTCCCACAAACCCCAAGCCCACTGTGCAGCCCAGTATGTGCTCTAACCTTAATCCCTGACAACATGACGGTGACAAGGTAGTGATCTGGGAGGAGCAGGGCCCGAACCACACTGCCATCTCGAACATGCTCGATGATAGCTGAATGACAGAACAGACATCTTTGATCATTAGAGAAAGTTGTTCCAGGGTTATACAAGTTTCAGGATTAGTTTTAAGTAGTCTTGAGAACAGAAAATACACAATGTGCAAAATACTAACAGCTTATGATCAGCAATAGTACAAGGCTAGTCTCTGCCATACATAACTAGTAAGCTTTGTGAACCAACTCAAAGCCCCTTCCAAAGTGCCACGGTGTTCTCTAACTCTTAAGGATTCCCTTTGGGTACTAAGCAAGCTAAAGAAAGACTCACTAGATCTTTTAAACCCCAAGAATCAAAGAGAGCAAACAGAAAGAAATCACCCTGAGTTTGTCTGCCTTCCCCTGCCATCCTCACCATTGACAGGCTTCTGATGGTGTGAGTCCACAAAATGCCTTGGGTTCTCAATGGTGTACTTGAGGTCCCGGATGGTATGTGAGCCATTCCCCTCACTCCACATCCCTTTCTTCGACGCTTTTGCTTGTTCCTCACATTCTGAAAGCCGATTCTGCTCTGGGCTGGGATATGAAAGATAAACAAGCTGTGGTTACTGAGTTCACAAACAAAGCTGTGGGGCTCTTTGCCAGTTCGTTTCTATGGCATCTTGTCCCTTAAAAGAGACCAAGGCATTTATTTAACCAGAAAAATCACCATAAGCACAATTTCCAAATTTGTTCCTTCAAAGGAGAGATGAGATTCTAAGAGCATTTAATGAGAGGATCTGAGGAACACGTAGTCCTTCTGCCAGTGAGTAGAAAAGAACAAGTTAATGGCTCCAAGGGGAGCCACTCCAGGGGGTACAAATTCATTTAAGCATCCCAGAAGCTAAGCCCAGCTCAGCAGGTTCTGGTGCAGGAGGTGACTAAGAACCACCCTTAACACTTTCTCTATCTACAAATTAAGGCTGGGGCCATCTGCAGAGTGTACTGCTACCACAGATAATGTTAGCTCAAAATTACTTAGACATCCACAAGGCCAGCTAGACAATGAAAGTTTGAAAATAAGTCTCCTCCTTCATCAGGCAGGAAACCAATAGTAGTACTGCCCAAAAGGAAAATTTATAATACTTCTTAAGGTGGGAGGGATAAAGTGCAGAAATGACTGTTTACTGACACTTCTGAGCTAAATGTAGGAAGCAAGGAACTACAAGGCCTTTCTTTGCAGGATTCCAAACACCTGGAGGACCATCCACAGCCATGCACACATTGGATTTCCTCTCCTGGTCTCTAGGAATTTCTATCTAAGCAAGCATGACCTAATATTTCAAAAGAAGTTTCTGGTACCTCTTCCTTCTCTTCACCAAAAATATATCCAGAGGATTCAGAGATATCAAAATTCACAGTAAGCAGAATTTATTGCATTATGGGGGTTGCAAAAGTAGGCGCAAGTATAAACACTGTGAAGAGACGACATTCAGTCTGGCAGCGTTAGTGCTCCAGCACAAAACTGTTAAGGGGTTTTTCTTTATTCATTCCAGTTGCAAACTGAATTCCCAAAAAAAAAAAAAAANAAAAAAAACCACATTGCAACAGTAATCATGCCAGTCATTGTTCTTAAGTTAGAACTGTGGCATGCTTCCAAAAACATCACCTAAAAACAAATGTCTTAATTCATCCAATTCCCACAGGCACACACAACAATTACAGAGTTCAGCAAAAGTCTCCTTCCAATCAGAAAAGACTGCAGGTACATGGTGATTGACCTGGCCCTAAGTCTCAAAGGACAGAAAGGCGGCAAACAGTATAACTGTGCCTTTGGCTCATTCCCATCATGGGTACACCTGATGCAAATATTTATTCAAAGTCTTTTCTTTGGCTACTGCAGTCATATAACATAGCAAGGACTTAATGGTTTAAATAGCATGTTTATAGGCTCTAAATTACTGATGTAGCATATCACTTTTCAGAGACTAAAGTGTTAATTAAAGCCAGCTACAACCCACCCTACTGAGAATACTAGTGAACAAGATTTATGTACCATAAGCCTTCCATATAAACACACACACACACGGATTCTAACAAGTTAACACTGGCTTTGACTAGACAAATATGTTTTTATCTATTAGTGACGTATCCACAGATTCAAGACCACAGGGTCAGAAAAGAGTTTTTACTAACCTTCAAAGCAGAATCTCTTTCCCCCCCTGCAGGGTTCCTTACACCAAAGGAGACATCACATCTCTTTTGTCAGTCTCCCCATTAGAATGCGAGCACAGCCTAAGTCTATTCACTGCTATATTGTCAGTGCATAAAACCCTGATACACAGTTGAGGCTCAATATTTGGGCGGGAGGGCTGGAATTGCATATCTATAGCCTAAGACCCACTAATTCATGAATTAAAAAAAAAAAATTAAACCCTGCCTAGTCTCCAGGCATGTTTTTAAAGGAGGTTAGTACCACTAAGTAAACGCTTAGTGAACTCCTGGCTCAAAAACAATCTAGGAGCAAGAAGATCCCAGAAGAGATTAAAGCACCTGGGGTTGTCCGTCTTGGAAAGACAGGAATGAGATGAAATGAAGTAAAACAGTTTGCAGTGGCTACCAACCTCTCGGTGCTCAAGAAAGAATGTCATGAGTACTGCATACTTACTTATTGGCTCTCATGCCTTCTCTCCGGGTGGCCAAGCCTTCTGCAACGAGTGACTCTGCAATGTTTTCACCATTAGTATCTGAGGAAGAAAATGAACCACATTAGTATCTGAGGAAGGAATTAACCACAAGAGCCAAACCTATCTCTGCTAGCAACAGCACAAAGGATGGGCCGGTACTGTGGGGAAAGGAGCCAGCAGAAAGGCGGCACTGGGCTTCTCAGAAAACTTCCAAAACATCTACTCTCTAGGACAACGTTTCTTTGTAGGACTTTGTTTCTAATTTTCTAGGGTATTCCTAGGCCAAAAACAATCCTGGGAGCCACAGGAGATTCACACATGGCAGGCAGGCAGGCAGGCAGGCAGCTCAGGAAAACAGGGAGAAACAAAAAGACGAAGCCTGCTCCTGAACACAAATCCAGCTTTGTAATAGCTTGGAAAAGACCTCGGCAGCCTATGTAGTCTGCTCTAAGTCGGAGACTGCACTTGCCCCACTGGGTTCCTATGAGAACGAAATAACACGTACAAATCACACACACAGTGCCAGGGCAGGACTGAGAAAGAGGCAGATAAACTCAATAGTGCCATCTATCACACTTGCACCAGAAAGTCCTCTCCTCTCCGTGTCTCCACTCCAAACGCCACAAGACAAGCCACAAAGCGTAAGGCTAACTCTTGTTCTCAGAGAAATACTAAGAAGAAAATGTCTGGTTTTCTCTTTCACAGAGCAGCCATCAGGACAGGAAAGAAAACGATGGTAAACATAGAACTCAACCTGATTAAGGCTCCACCTAAGCGTAAGGTTCCACCTGAAACATTAACTGCATTTCCACACTACTGAAAAAGCTTTTAGTCTTGGTATGTCTCTTAAATCCTTGTCAGCTAAAATGATAAAGGAAGACACCTTTGCAGGAATCACTGCGTAAAAATCCTTACTATGGCAAAGAGCAAGCTCCCAGAAAAACTGTAGCACAGCAGCCTAGCTGACAGGCAGTATCAGCACAGAATGGATGTCTGCAAGAGTTATAGCGATCTGGTATACTATACACTGACTTCCTCAAGCACTAGTAAGTACATGTGCATAAATGCACATAAATGCACATACCTCATCTAGAAGATGAACATCTCTACAAAGTCAAATTGCATAGGTTTTTTTCCTACCAGAGAATGTTGAGGCCAATGTTTATATATACAAAAGACTCAAAGTTCTGCAGCTAAGAACCTGGCCCTTTGTCCTGAGGTTACTGTTGAATCTAAACACAGATTTCACTAATATTAATAAATATTACAATGGTTTCCTCAAAACACAAGAATTCCAGGGTGGAGAGTCAAGCTAAAAGATGTACCAATGAGGGAAAAATTGTGTACCAAGAGGCCAAAGAGTCAGAACATAGAAAAGAATAAAGTCCAGACACAAAGCAAGTGAGAGACCATAAGCCCACTACCAAACATATCCCGAAGCTCTTAGAACTGCTCTTGTCACAGAGCACTACGTAACTCTGACACTTTCAGAAAGTGAGTTCTCAGTGGGCGGCAACTTAAGACTCAGAATCACCAGGACACAACTTCAGCTGTTTCCAGGGGTTTAAGTGAGGAGGGAAAACATTCCCAAAATGTGGGTGGTGCCAACAGGTGGGCTCACTACCCAAATAAAAAGGGAAAAGAAGAAAGTGAGCTAGGTACCAGCATTCACTGCCTCTGACCACAGATGAGATGTGACCTGCTGCCATGTCTCCCCAGCAATGATGGGCTGTATCTTTACACTGTGCAATCAAAGCAAACCTTCCTTTCCTTGAACTGTTTTTTCAAGAAAACTAAACTAGCACGGAATATTTCTCCTAAAAAGAGGAAAATACAGTCCCTTATACTGAACCTTCAAAGGATGCAACAAAATGTGATAAAAAGGGAAGAAAGGTAAACATAATTATAGTGACATTTTGTTTATGATCTAACAAATAAAGTATGCCTGAAGATCAGAGTGCAAAGCTGGCCACACTAGTCATCCATACAGGCCAGGCAGTGGTGGCAGACACCTTTAATCCCAGCAGCCAGACTAGTCATCCATTCAGGCCAGGCAGTGGTGGCAGACTTCTTTAATCCCAGCAGCCACACTAGTTAACCATAGAGGCCAGGAGGTGGTGGTGGTGGTGGACACCCACCACCAATCCCAGGACTAGAAAGAAACGTAAGACGGGAGGAAACCGGTCTCACTCTCAGCCTCAGTCTGAGGATTCGTGGAAGCAGGATCACCCATTTCAGTCTGGGGAACAGGTGAGAACTGGTAGCAGGCTGCTTTGGTTTTCTGACCTTCAGCTTGAACCTGATATCTGACTCTGGGTTTTTATTATTCATGCTATATGTATCTATAAGCCAAGGATCTCATCCTTAGATGTTATCTATCAAATTATAAATAAGAGGGAGTCACAAATGGATAGGCATCTGCAAAAGTCAGAGGACTAAGCCTTGGTGCATACACCTTAAATGGCAGCACTCAGAAGGCAGAGGCACTCTAAGAGTTCTAGGGCAGCCTGGTCTATATCACAAGTCCCAGCCCTAAAAAGTTAATACTAATCATTCTTATATGTAAGTTCTAGGCTAATCACAAGTTCTATTCCCCAACCCTCCATTAAAATAAAATTCAAAAGAACTGGACAAGATGGCTCCAGTGTCATTCTCAATTCACTTTTCTAAAATTTCCACAACTCAACTCAGTCTTAATGGGATGTCATCAGGCTTGCCTTCTAATGCTGGTCTAGAGTCAGACACCAGCTACTAAGTCAAACAGATAATCTAAGTTGCTATGATATTATAAAGACTTCTAATTAAGATAATTTAACAAAAGACGTTTTATTAAGCAAATGACAGTTTAATAACTAAGTCTTCCATTGTCCCATTGCCCACTCAAAAGACTATTCCCCACTTTCACGTTTCCTCTATCCAATCCAAAGAAGGCCACAACATCTAATATCTCGTGAATCATTTGGCCTAGCTAAAAATGTTTACATGTGCATATGAGCAGTTGTGCGTGCACACTAAATTAATGATGATGTAGACCATGTCAAAACTAGTTGTTTCCCGTATCTTTAAACTCTCAAGAGCTTACAAGTGAAGAAATGAGGCCTTAGAGAGAGGTAAAGGGTAAAGGGATACAGAATGGAAAAGTCAGAATTCTAACCCCAACTATCCGATACCAAAGCCTATTTTCATTCTATTTTATTTCAAACCATAAGCAGATTTTTAAAGTAACAACTGGCCCCAAACAGATCTTCTCTTGCTAAAGAGTCCCCCAAAAGAAGAAAAGCCACAAGATAAAGAATACAGAATAGGAAATCTATAGGAATTCAATTATCACTCTGATCCCAAAGCACAGTGCTGCTGAGTGCCCTCTATGGGAAGAAGAATGCTATAGTAAACCACACCAAGCCAAGAAAGTGCAGGAGTGAGCAAGGATCAGGGTTGATGGACAGGTGCTCTGTTCTTATGTGTCCGTGTCGAGAAGCAATTCCCATACAACCCATAGCAACTTCTAGAGTTAATGCCCAACAGAGGCCTGGTATGGGATTGTCCTCTGTATGCTGTGAATAATACTGGTCAATAAAGAAGTTGTTTGGGGACTGTGATAGGGCCGAATAGAGCTAAGCAGGGAAAACTAAAGTGAATGCTCAGAGAAAGAAGGTGGAGTCAGCGAGATGCCATGCAGCCAACAGGGACAGATGTGCCGGAACTTTACCCAGTAAGCCACAGTCACAGATTAGTAGAAATGGGATAATTCTAGATTTCACAGCTAGCTAGCAATATGCTTAAGCTATTGACCAAACAGTATTGCAAATAATATAGTTTCTGAGTGATTATTTCGTGGTCTGGGCAGCCGGGAACGAACAAGAGGCCTCCTACTACAGGGGCCCATTCTGGCCTTCTGCCAAATTAAAACTGATCCTTGGAAGGACTTAGGCTCTAAGGGAAATGAGTCCACTCTTCTTGCTGCTCACCTTTTCCAAGGTAGATCATTCCATACTCTCGCCCCTGGGGAGTCTTGTTTTCTATTGTGAAACAGACTTCCTTCCCAATCAGCTTCTTGCGAAGAAATTCTCGAGCTGGAAATGCCCAAGGCTGAAATACAAAACAGAAGTGTCAGGGGGAAACTGCCTACTCCAGACCCCAACTAGTAGCAAATCAACTTCATGTCTTCGCTAAAAATGTTTAGACACTTAACCTCAGTCTGGCCCTGTGCTGGGCCAAGGACATGAAGAAAAAACACATACAACTGACTGCACACTTAGGACCTCCTAAAGAGGCTCTAGCAGCAGCTGGCTAACTAGCACAGGCCCTAAAGCATGCCTCAGTTTTCCAGACACCAGCACTTACCACGTGCCTGCCAGTGCTCTGACTGCTTTCTGTATATCATCCCACTCCCTGAAATGGGAAGCCCCTCCAGGAACCACCTAGCGGTGGAACATCATAAATCACAACTACTACTGTCATCTGCTTGTCTCCTTCCAGTTCCCGAAGCACTTGCCTTAATGCCAGTTCAAGGCAGAGCTGGCACGGGGACAAGCTTTTATTTAGTGCTGTTACTATTGGGGGGTAAATCTCTGCTCAGGTAGGAGCCTTATTTATGCCACTTCTACTATCGTTTCAAGGACAGCAATAAAGTTGAGAGAGCAGTCCCAAAAATGTTTGTTTCCTCTCCTACTTCTACTCCAATAAAAAACCCGGGATCTGGACAGCGAAATGGCTCAGCAGGTAAAAGCTCTTGTTGCACAAGCACAACAGCCTGAGTTCAATCCCCAGATCCCATACTGCAAAGGAGGCACCTGAAAGCTGTCCTCTGGCCTCCACATGCATCTTGTAACGGGTATGTGCATGCACACATACACATGTACATACACGGAAAGTAATAAACTTCGAAAAAAATTAATGTTTAAAGATCCTAGAATCTTGGGAAGACACCAGTGACAGCTCTTAATAAGGAGCAACTTATAAATGACATCATGATTATTTCCTCTCACTTATTCAGGACAGACACAAGCAAGGAAGGGGAGTGCATACCCCCAAAATGGGGAACAAAGTTTCCATGTGAACAGAGACAAAGAGATGGTCTTGTCCACCTTGTCGCTTCTAGGATGATCCAGGTATGTCTAACACACAATCCACAGCCCACAGTTCACAGCCCATAGGTTATGGGCTATTATAGATAATGGCTATAAATGTTACCCAACATAAAATAGTAAATTTATTTTAAGAGACTACTGTATTTTTTTACATGTGTATGCGATTGTTTTTTCTCAAGTGTTTAATTAAGCCTTTACTTTGTAGATGGCACTGTGTCACAATGTCCAAAAGTTAGACATGCCTGGTAGAAAAAAAAAGTTCTCCTCTTAAGCAAGCCTATTAGAGGATAGCCAGGGCCCAGCTCAGAGTCCCAAGTTCCTTTAGAACAGAAAGGGGGAAGGAAGGGCTCAAGCAGCAAACAGCAATCAACATACTAAGAATGCCAGCAAGCATAAAAGGAAAAAATGATTCAATCTCATTCGCTGCCCTTGTCATCTCTTCAAGTCACAGTTCAGCATACACATAATAAAATGCAGTTCAGACAATTAAGTGTCCTGAAATAACCCTTTCTGTCCAGGCAGCTTATTTCATGAGGTCATTCAATAAACTTTGACAAAGTTTGAAAACTCCTATCTATAATTTCCTGAAAACTAGAAGCCAATGGAAGATGCAAGTCATTAAAAAAAATGCTGTTATTTAACTCCGTGGGGAGTGACCCTAGGAAGAACTCAGCTCAGGTAAGAAGCCCAAACCAACCTTACACTCATCTATATTGCTAGTCTCTTCTCAAAGCACCAACAAGCAGAGAGACGAAGCACTCGACAGCAATGCAGAGTTCACAAACCACTATGTCTCATTTTTACAATCACCTTACTCCCTAAAAATGAAGACCTTGAATGTCAAAGTGAGGTCTGATAATATATGATTCCAATTATAAACTGCATCACAGAAAACATTTCTGAATCAACAGTACTGAGCTTCCTATATTTTTACTACTTCCTCTAAAAATGTTCAAAATCTGGCTGTCTTCACAACACATTAATATTCAAACCTCAGTAACATAGTACTTTAATACCCGAGAGAGCTCAGCAAGTGCTCCAAAGGGAAGCATATTTATCACAGGTAACAACACTCACCAAGGGTCAGTTCACAAGGAAATAAATACATCTCCAGACTCTGTGAGAAATCCTCCAGTTTCTATGCACCACAAAGAAGCTCTCTAAAAGCTTTTACGGATTGCTCAAATAGCATTCATTCTTAGTCCCTCATGTTTTACAGCTCATCTGTCACTAGCTGGTCAGGCAATAAAAGAAAACCACACTGGAGGCCTCGAAATGAAATATGCCTGATCCTATAGAGGGGGAAAGTCACCAGTGTCTACAATATTTTCCAAAGCCAGGCCTTCTTGAAGCTTTGTTCTATCCAAAACTGGGAATTTGCTACTGAATAAGCTACTAGCAACAACAGAAAATACACAGAGTTTGACCTTATCCCTTACAAGAGCAAGGGAACACTCTGGGAGACAATCTTTATGAAACTGAGGCCAGTGTCGACCCACACAGGATAGCCAGGGAGATGGTCCGTCCCAATACTGCCTGCCAAAACTGGAAGAGGCCAATACAGGGAAATGCTCCAAGCATTGCTCAAATGTCACAACAGCTAAGTAGGAAAGAAAGCCATGGTCTGTCCATAGGATATTCCAGAGTTTCATGTAAGAAACAAATGCCCTTAACAGATGAAACTGGAACCTACCACTTCTCTTTAGGGTCCCCAAAAGCAGGGAAGTGGACAGCCTGCATTCTATGCTGACTCAAACAAAGTCATGATGTCTGAAGTCATGAAATAATAGAATGTTTTAATTCCAATCTTCTCTTTGGTCAGACTCCTAAAACTACCAAGACCAGATCAAACCAGAATCATGTCAACTGTGAAGCTAGATAAATTGGTACATGACCCAATTCTCGGGACTCCGTCTCTCCTCTTACCCATTCCATTGTACCACCTCTACCACCTCTCCCTACCACCTCAATCCTCAAAAGCTACAAAGTAGAAAGTCCATTTCAGAATTTCCCCTGAACCAGCAGAGAGATCACACACAGCAGGCACTCAATTAATCTGCGGGAAATAAATATATAACCAGCATAGTACCCATCAATGCAGTGTCTAGGCTGCTTGGAGTATCTAGGCAACGCTGGGGATTAGCCTGGCACAGGGCAGTGAAGGCTGGGGACGTACAGCTTTCATTTCCACAGGACTCATAAGAAAGCTGAGTGTCACTGAGGGAAGATACCAGGTGGGAAGGAAAAAAATAATTATGAATGATACTCAGGGCAGTGATACATAAAAAGCAAATGAATAACGATGTCCTTGATTATTCTTTCTTGTGGAAAAACTAGACAATGTTCTCCACGTCAATGGAAAGCTGGTGCTTCACTGTGCCACTCAGTTTCTTTCCTCATCTATTCAAGCGTGTATTCACTGTATTCCCGCAGAGTCAGGTGCTGACCGGACATAGGGACACAGAGCGAGAACGGGCTGAAGGACGCACAGTCCAGTAGAGAGACGCAAACAACTCAGGGATAAAACGCTGTGAATGCTGAGAGCACAGAGATGGGCCGGGAAGGAAAAGTCAGGGCTGTGCCTTACAGCGGGTGGTCACCATCACACTGGCGGGGAAACACTCCCGAAGGAGAAAGCCGTATGAGCTGAGGGCAAAGGCAGAGGGGACTGACTCCAAAATCCTGTGAGCAAAACTGAGTGCTGGATCACCACTGGGCCCATAACCACAGAGGTGCTTCAAGGCCTGTGATGAATGAGCCAATACCAAGCAGTTGGCCCTGAACACATAGACGTATAAGCAATACTAAAATCAACTAAGCAGAACATATTTATAAGTGTGTGTATGCATGTATTTGTGACAATAATAACTGAAGAATAAGAGACCTTGAATTTGAGGAGTAGCAGGGAATGGATATAGAGAAGTTGGATGGAGGGAAATGACATAAATACAGCAATCAAACATGAAATTCTTAAAAGATAAATAAAATAGTAAAATAAGTATTTTTTTAATTAGAAGAAAAATGAAAGTCATAGCACAAATGGACTTGTGGTCTAGGCTAGGAGGGTAGCTTGTCAGAGTAATGAGAACCACTTGGTGTCTAAGATAACAAGGAAGAGTATGTAAACTATTGGAGGTATGATGACACCCACCATTAATCCAAGTACTCAAGCAGACACCCTGAAGCCAACCTGGTCTACATAGGGAGTTCTATGTAGATTACAGATTGAGAGCTTGTCCAAAAAGGGGAGAACAGAGATCTGAGATCTCTGGAGGAAGTATGATAAGAAAGAAGTCAAAAGGCACATTGTTTAAATGTCCCCAGCACAATAGAAGAGGTAAAAGAATCGTATCAATAGCAATGAAACATGGAACAGGTCAGAGAGAGGCAGAAGTGGGGAGGGGGCACTCAGAAAATGAAACTAAAGCAAGGAGAATGAAATTTCTGCTTTGGGTTATGAGGAGCTGTTACTGGAGCCTTGTGTCCATGTCGCACTAAGGGTGTGGGAGGAAGACCAGACCATGACCGGGTAAGAACTAGGGCTTAGCAGGAAGGAATAATAGTCATGGCCTGGGAAAGAGTGAATACAGCTACCAAGTACTCCATCTCAGAGTTACTCTGTAGATGGCACTGAGTGAGCCATTGTACTTCCAGAGAACTCTTCCGGATTCCTGGAAAGGGCTTGGTGACACCAAACTGCTCTCCAAAAGAGAAAGCACTGGACTGAAAACTTATGCACCACTAAGATGGAGTACCCGGTACCTGCCAAGAGTCTGCTCAGATTCCACTGCCCTGCTACACAGGAGACAGTGCCCCAGATTCTCATCCATGAAACAGGAAATTAAACAAACCTTTCTTAGAGGCTGCACTGCTTCTTCCTTTTAGGGAAAAGAGCTTGATGACCTCTAAGAAGAGGCAGCTCTTTACCTCTCAGGAGCAATCAAGTATTCTATGGCACACAGCTGAAAGGAAGAGAAAAGCTTGAAGCAGTGATTTACCTATTTGATGCTCACTCAATGGCTGAAGAAGGCCAAAAGAGGTTTAATCTTCAGTACTTGATGTAGCAGACTAGTGATTACCAAACATTTATTAAGTACTTTGTGATGCACTAAGCACTTCATGCTTCCTTATTTAATCCTCATTGAGCAATCCAGAGGTAGATACAGACACTACATTATTAGTCTCAACACTTGTAGTTACTGATGGAGGACCAATGAGAAAGAGCTGACTTTAATGTATTTAGTCATTATCTCTAGAATCTAACCAACTACTGCTGATAGAACAATTATGGGTGATTTTTCTCCATCTCCATTATCTATAATGCTATTTCACTATCGCCTTATTAAAAAAATACTATTAAAGATGAAAAGAGCTAAATGTTTTCCTTAAATAAAAGCTCATGAGCTATTACCTTCTCTTCTTCACTTCCTCGAAAGGGAAAAGCAGAGAGCAGCCAATTACTAATCTCTATTCGAAGTTACTAAGATGGAGAAGAACAAATAATTAAGAGTCCAGAAATTCTGTTTCTGACCAGAGAAACACAGCTAAAGGAGAACCAAGCACCAGCATTTCCAAGTGTGGAGAATCATCTTCTCTCTACCTCCCACACCAACTGGGATGGACAGCAGCTATCCGGAGAGGTAAGGATGTAAGCAGTCAAGAATTAGATGATGTGAGAAGACAGACAGCCAGGTGTTAGAGTTGGGGGTGTTGGAGGCAGAGAGATGAGAAAAAACTCAGAAGTAGCTTCTCGGAGCATACCACAGTGACAAGCTACAGTGGCCCAGAAACAGTTAAAACTCATCCTTAAAAAATCTCATATTTATGGCCAAGGAGATGGCTCAGCTGACAAAGGTTCTTGCCACCAAGCCTGACTCATGAGTCCACCTGGTAGAAGGAGAGAACTGACTCCCACAGGTTGTCCTCTTACCTCCACACAGGAACCTATGCATAACACACACACATACACACACACACACACACACCATTTAAAAAATAGTAATAAGAACTCAAGTTTAGGGGCTGGGTTGTAGAGTGTTTGTTTATCACACATGAAACCCTGGGTTCAATCCCAGTGGCATATAAACCAGGCTTACTGGCACATTCCTATAATGCCAAATGCACGAGGTAGAGACAGGAGGATCAGAAATTCAAAGCTATCCCCTCCTATTTAAGTATAAAGTCAGCTTGGGCTACATGGGGACCTTATAACCAAAAAGTCAAGGATTAGGAGTGGGGAAGAAGGAACTAGATATTTCTCAGTAGTAAAGCACTTGCCCAGCATGTGTGAGGACCTGCTTTCAAGTCCCAGGACTGATAGATAAATAAATAAATAAATAAATAAATAAATAAATAAATAAATAAATAAATAAATAAATAAATAAAACTTTAGAGTTTCATAAATTCAGATAGCTTTGGGAATATAGACAACTGTAAGGAAAGGCTAGCAGAAGCACTGACAGGCTATCATTTATAAATTGTTACACTGATGTGACATTAAGTCTGTTCCCCAAAAGTGAGACAGGAGGCCTAAAGGAAAGGATTGGGGACAGCCCTGCTATCGTTGTTGCAATTAACCAACCATGAGGTAAAGAATCATCTGGGAAATAAGCCTCTGGGCATGTCTGAGGAGCTGTCTTGACTTGGTTAGCTGAAACAGGAGGACTCTCCCCCCCCCCTACAGATCCCATCTGTATGAAGGAAGTAAAGGAGGGAAGGAAGGAGGGAGGGAGGGAGGGAGGGAGGGAGGGAGGGAGGGGGAGGCAGCTGGACACAAGCATTCATCGCATCTGCTTCCTGGTTATTCTGATGGGATCAGCTGTTTTCTGCTCATGCTACCTTGACTTCCTTGCTATGATGGACTGTACCCTTGAGTTCTGAGCTGAATAAACCCTTTCTCCTTTGAGTTGCTCAAAGAAAAATGAAAAGCGACTAACTCAGGCAATATATGCATAATGACAGATGTAAGCTACCAGGGATATATCCAGAGTCAGCCTGACAAAAAATACTCACCATGAACAGAAAAGAATTCCACCAAAGGGGAGAGCAGACTGCCAACTTGACCCACGGCCTCAGAAACGCCTGAGGAAGCACCTACCTCATCTGGTGTATCCTTGCCATCTGGTTGGGTGGCAGCCGCCCGTCGGGCAAGATTTCCAGCACGAATGTTGCTGAGGTTGATCTGCCTCTCTGGAGGAGGACCACCACGGGGCTGCCCTCGGACAATGATGGCACACCCAGAGAGAACCTACACAAGTTAAAAGAAGAGAATGGTGGTCTGAAAATAGTATCACATAATGTAAGCTGTATGATAATGAATCCCCAACATCTAGAACAGCACCTCGCACCCCAGGGTCCGCCAAATATATCCATAGAATGAGGAAATGAACAGAATTTGGCTTGAATTTTGAAAGAGAAATTATCTACAAAGAGCCTTCATCCAGATTCAGAAATGATGGACTCAAAAATATAAGTAAGAATTAAACAAACAACAGAAAAGCCATAAATAAACAGACTGGGATAAAAAGACATGAGACACGGAGGTTACAGACCTTTGTAATTTTATCCCAGCATGCATCGACACTGTTCTTTTCAATTATTAACAGGTTAATATCTCCACACTCTCCATTCTAGAATGAGGCAAACTAGAACACTTAAAGAAAGGGAAAGCTAAAGAAAGGAACCCTACATAATCAGGGCCAGAGGCAGGAAACACCAGAGCATGTGCAACATCAAACGAGATAGACACAAGTCCTGCCCTCTAAAAGCCCACATCCTGAACACTAACATTCCTAAGTGTGTCGGCTTCTTTCTACTCCTGCCTAAGAAGCCTAAACAAAACCTATTTGCAACTGTGGAAAGGCTCTGAAGTTCACTGGCATTAACTTTTAAATATCTGAGGGGCTGCAAAAGGAAAGATTTTGAGCGAGAAGAGAAAAAGATGCACGCAGTAAAAGGACACAAGCTATCAAACTGCCTCTGCTTAGTGAGTCTACTCTGACAGACAGCGGGGCTCACTCAGTCTGCGGGTTCTCAACACCATGCTTCAACACAAACAGCTACTGAAATATTAGTACGGAAGGCCACAGGGCTCTGCCAGTGGAGGCCACTGCTCAGATGAGAGCCCTGTGATGGAAGCTCCCTCTGAAAGAGTACAAGGGGAAGACTCTTCCATAGACCCACTAGCAGACATTCCTCTCCTCAACTAATGCTTTAAAAATTTTAAAAAGTATCATAAATACATGATTCAAAGAATAAGAAAAGTAAAAAAGTGAGTAACCACTATGCACGAGCCAGAACACTGCCAGAAGTGTTGGTGGTTTGAATGAAAATCCCCCATTGGCCCACTATTAGAGGTGTGGCCAGCTGAAGGAAGCATGTCACTCGGAAGTGGGCTTTCAGGTTTCAGAAGTTCAAGCCAGACCCAGTGTCACTCTGTTGCCTGCCAAACCAGATGTAGAACTTTCAGCTCCTTGTCCAGCACCATGTCTACCTGTCATGCATGCTTCCCACCATGACGATAATGGATTAAACCTGTGAACCTGTAAGACAGACACAATTAAATGTTTTCCTTTATAAGAGTTGTCATGGTCACCAGACAGTGCTGGCACATGCCTTTAATCCCAGCAATGGGGAGGCAGAGGCCAGCCTGGAATACAGTGTGAATTCCAGGACAGCCAGGGCTGTTAAACCAAGAAACCCTATCTCAAAAACAAACAAGCAACAACAAAAAAGGAGTTGTCATGGTGTCTCGTCACAGCAATAGAAACCCTAAGACAAAAGTCTGTACCAGGGACTGAGGTACCGCTGTGATAGGCCGGACCAGGCTCTGTTTGGAGAACTACGGAACACCTTGGGATTCCAGACTAGAAAAGCAGTTGAATGCTTTAAGCAGGGCTTAATGAGCATGGAAGACAGTGGTGCAGAGGGTGACTTGGACTGTGGGTGCCTGGCTCAAGAGGTTTCAGAGAAGAATAATATTAGTATGTGGCATAGAGAGCAATTTTGTGATATTTTTGCAAAGAATGTAGCTGCTTTCTGCTTATCCAAGAAAAAAAAATCTACCTGAGGCTAAATTCAAGTTATGTATCAAGAGCTTTGGTGGAGATTTCCAGACAGCCTAGTTTTGACTAAGTTGTTTGGTTTTTAGTGGCCGTGCTTATGCAAATTTGTAATGAAAAGGAGAAAACTGAGTGAGAAAAAATACAAAATGTATAGTTTGAGGAGAAAGGGGGCACCAGGAAAAGAGCTAAGTCCCAAGTTCAAGGAGATAAACAGATCAAAGAAAAGCCTGACAAAAAAAGGAATAAAGGGAGTGGTGACCTCAAGGAAAGATCCCACCCAGCTAAGCTTCCAACTTGGGAAAAGGAACTAAAGAAAAGCTCAGAGGCAGGTGCAGTGGCACAAGTCTTTAATCCCAACGAAAGCAGAGGGAGGTAGATCTCTGAGTTGGAGGCCAACCTGGTCTACAGAATGAGTTCCAGAACAGCCCAATATAGGCAGTAAGCCATCAAAAACAGAAAGCTGGTCAAAATGTACTTGAACAAAGAGGTCATGTTCTAGTCCCAGCAAATAACAGAATTTGGCAACTGTAGCTATGTGGTTCTGACTTTAGAGTCACAGATATAAGAAAGGGATATTCCCCCACCTCGACTAAGCCACTGAGGCCTGGCTTATGTCAGGGGCATCCCTGAATGGAGGCCCAAAGAGGCCATTGTATGAAGCTATGAAGGCTAAGCCTCCATTGCCTTAGAAAACCCAAGATGTAGCCGGGCAGTGGTGGCGCATGCCTTTAATCCCAGCACTTGGGAGGCGGAGGCAGAGGCAAGAGGATCTCTGTGAGTTCGAGACCAGCCTGGTCTACAAGAGCTAGTTCCAGGACAGGCTCCAAAACCACAGAGAAACCCTGTCTCGAAAAAGAAAAAAAAGAAAAAAAAAAAAAGAAAGAAAGAAAACCCAAGATGTTAGAGATGCCAGAGTCACAGGACACAGGATACCGGCTAAAGAGAGCTGCTAACAGGGAGTGGAACCAGCCCAAGAAAAAAGTGTGCTGCAGTCAACAAAGTTTAATGGAGTTGGAGACCTGCATGTTTTGACATCATGGAGATGCAGAGTTTGGAGTTCGCCCTGCTGGTTTTTAGCCTTGCTTTGGTCAAGTATTTCCTCTTTTTCCTTCCATTTGGAATGGTAATATATATCCTGTGCCATTATATGTTGGAAATATGTGATCTGGTTTATCATTTTGATTTTAGACAGATTACAGTTAAGAGAATGCATGACTTTGAGAGACTTTGCTTTGGGTTTTTAAACGGTGCTGATACTGTAATAGACTACTGAGACTTTTGAAGGTGGACTAAATGCATTTTGCATTATGATACGACTAAAAGTCTACGGAGGTCAGGGAGTGGAATATGGTCATTTGAATGAAAATGGGATCCCTAGGCCCATAGGGAATGGCAGGTGTGGCCTTGATGGAGGGTGATTTTGCTGGAAGAAATGTGTCACTGGAGGTGGGCTTTGAGGTTTCAGAAGCTCAAGACAAGCCCAGTGTCACTCTCTTTTCCTACTGCCTGCCAATCTGGACGGAGAGCTTTCAGCTCCATCCCCACCACCATGTCTGCCTATGCACAGCCCTGTTTCCCACCGTGACAATAATGAAGCTGTAACAGAAATGTTGCTGTCTCTTCACGGCAACAGAAACCCTAAGGACACCCCCCATGTCCTTCCTACTCATCTTCTGATGCCCACCACCACTCTGACCACCAGAGAGTTGTTCCCTTGCTCTTTTGCATACTTGTGTTCCATTCATCTTAAGTATCTTTAAGCAACAGAACTTCAGTTTGTCTATTTCTGAGCTCTACTAGTTGAGTCTTCTATACAATGACTTATTTATTTTACTAATTCTTTTTAGTAAAATCTATGCTGATGTGAAATACAACTCATTTTCATGACTATGGTATTTTATTGTATTACTCTATCACAACTGATCTAACCACTCTACCACCTGTTTAGGAGAATTCCATCAAGCAATATACAGATCCTGATATTTTTTAAACTAACTCTCCAGTTGATGCCTCCAGTGCCCTAAGCACACAGACCTTGGCCTACATCACTCCACTGTGGCTACATAAGCAAAAACTTGTCTTCCCAATCCAGTTATAAGAAAATGCTCTTTGGGGCTGGAGAGATGGCTCAGAGATTAAGAGCACTGACTTTCCTTCCAGAGGTCCTGAGTTCAATTCCCAGCAACCACATGGTGGCTCACAACCATCTGTAATGAGATCTGGTGCTCTCTTCTGGCGTGCAGGCACACACGCAGCCAGAACATTGTATACATAATAAATAAATAAATAAATCTTTAAAAGAAAAAATTCCCTTTATTTTTAACCTTTCTTCCTTTTTAGATTTTACTTTTTATTCAAGCATGTCTTTTGTGTCTATATGTGAATATGTGCATATATGTGCATCAGTACCCACTGAGGCCAGAAGGCATCAATAGATGCCCTAGAGCTGAAGTTACAGGCAATGATAAGCCACCAGGAATTGAACTTGGGTCCTATGAAAGAGCAGTAACCACTCTTAACCACTGAGCCATCTCTCGAGTCCTCGTTGTATAGCGGTCAGGGTCAACAGCACATCTTCCTCTATCACTCTCCACTTTATTTTTTGAGGCTGAGTCTCTCACAGAACCTAGATTTCAATGATTCCCTAGCCAACAAGTTGCAGAAATCCATCTGCCTGTCTCCACCTCCCCAGCTGAAATTGGAGGAGCAGGGCACCATGTCTGGCTCTCTTATATGGGTACAGGGGATCAAATTCAGGTCCTCATGCTTGTACAGCAAGCACTTTACTGACTAAGCCACCTCCCTAGCCCTTTCAATTCACGTAAGATTCTCTGTGTATTCTTTATTATTAAGTATACTAATTCAATCTCCTAAAGGCTGATTCGTCATGACAAGGACTCCTATCTCCGATTGTTCCAGCCAGAAAGGACTGACATGGGTACAATTTTCTTCTGAAATGGTCTACCCATTGTTTACTGATGGCATTAAAGGCAGGAAAACACTGTGTCTGCAGGGCAATGTGGAAGAATGAAACCCATCTGGTAAGGAAGACTAGTTTTCCTCCTATTTATAGACTCTGAAATCATTCAAAATACACTATACCCTTCTTGCAGTTATCTATAACACATTTTCCAAGCATTGATAAACTGCCTTGCCAACAGTTCTTATTCAAGTCCTTCCTCAATAATATTCTAAAAGACTTCCATTATTGAAACTCTTATACCCAATAAAAACCAAGGGAAAAATGCTTAAAATATCTAAATAAAACATGAAAAAGAACAACATCCTATAAATCAGATTTCTATTTCATACTGCATCAAGCCAGTTTTTATAATAAACAGATGCCAGGCTTTTCAAAGTTAATTAATTGATTGACTGATTGATTGACTTTTCAAAAATGCTTATTAAATACCAACAATGTGTGGGATATTGTTCTAGGCAAGCTGCATATTTCAGGGGAATAAAAGACAAAAGTTTCTGTTCCTGGAGAGCTGACGCTCAAGTGGGGAGACAAACATACGCAAGGAAAACGTAGCATTTATCATATTTTTAATTTCAAAAGAATAAAGATTGTGAGGAAACTGTCATGGGTAATTGATTTACCAAAGCTCCACTGACTGATTCATGTTACAAACTTTCATGAATAGAGTAATTATCCTTAATTGCTAATTTATAGGGCATAGAAAACAAGTCATATGGTTACCACTTTATTCAATTAGAATAATAAGATGACATATTCTAGAAAAATGATCTCAGGACTACCTGCTAGGAGGATTGTGAAACCAGCTGTCATAATGAGTCAGTCTGAATGAGGTTATGAAAATGACCCTTCTCGGCTCTGCCTATAAAGGTTGCAGAGGGATGTGGTGGGATTCAAAGGATCTGGCTTCAAGGCACGAGTCAGACAGCCACAGAGGGGGAAAAAATGGGATTTCAAACTGTTCAAAGCCACTTACAGGGTCACTGGGAGATTTACGTACAGTGAAATACTATATGGAGAGCCACTAAAATGTTGCCCAGCAACAGAACACGACATTAAATCTTCACAAAGTTCTGATAAATGACTGCGTACACTTAACTTCATCTTGAACATCCAGACCACTGTCATCACAAGACAGAAAACTAGATAATACACTCTCACTAGTTATACAAACACAATCATATAAAAAAAACTCATATAAATACTGGCTAGTATTTTTCCCAATTCTAGAGCAAAATCATCTTGGCCCAAGAAGGGTATCTTACTGGCTCTGCAGAGGACTGGCTTACCAGGGCGTTTTTATCTCTTATAAAAGACATGTGACAAGGGCAACATTGACAACAGAAAGGCCAATATAAAGGATTAATGGCAAGCAACTGAAGATAGATAGAAAAACAGGTCCACATCACATCCACACACTTACAATCTAGTATACGTTTTGAACAAAGGTGCCTAGATAATTCAATGCAGAAAAGTAGAACTTCCGACATAGGGTGCAGCCACACACAGAAGGATGGAGCTTGATCTCTATCTCACACTATAAACAAAAGAAATTCAAAAAGAATCAGATATGAAAGCAAGTCAAATTTAGAAAAGTCTGAGACCAAAACAGACATGTAATCTGCATAACCTTCCGTTAGATGATCACTTTTTAGATACGACACCAAAAGCACAAGCAACCAAAAGAGGAAGAAAGAAACAGAACTTAATCACAACAGAAAGCATTGTTTCAATAAACAGCAATACCATGAAAACAAGGCTGGTTTCAGCCGCTAGACCCTAAGTTCCAAACCTCTGTATCACAAGACAGAAGGCAGGTGGGGAGTGGAAGAGGAAGAACAGCGGGTACAATAGTTGTGAAGCATATACAGCTCAGAACTGTTTAATATCCAGAAACATCCTAAGAAACTGAATAAACACAGAAACAACTGGAGATACTAAGTTTGGAAATTTTCAGTTTATCAGGGAACAGCATCCTGCCAACCAAAACTATTGGGGCCAAAGGAAGAATCATCTCTTGAGAATCAGGCAGTCATTCAGGAGGGCTGGAGAGATGGCTCAGGAGGTGAGAGCACTGGCTGCTCTTCTAGAGAACCCAGATTCAATTCCCAGCACCCATATGGTTGCTCACAACTTTTTGTAACTCCAGTTCCAGAGGATCTGACACTCTCACACAGACATACATACAGGCAAAACACCAGTGCACATAAAATAAAATTTTTATTTTAAAAAAAGAACAAAAAAAGAAAGGCATTCAGACAAAGCAGGCAATCACAAAAGAACATGTGTGAACCATGAGATAGCCCAGAACACTCGTCTTCCTGCTTCAGTCTTCCTGATTCCCCACCCCACCCCAAAATCAAAAAGCAAGACTAAATTAAAGACACTACCATTCAAAAACAATTAACCAGAAACCTAGGGCTTCTCGGACCCTGCTATTTCTCTGACTCGTTCCCCAGCCAGTAACACAAACAGGTTTTCAAGTTGTTAATCTCAGCATCACCAAAGGAGTCAGAAGAGAGCATTCGGACTTTTTCTTTTGCAGCTGAAGACTCGGAAAGCAGACAGCTATGGTGACTTCAGCCTAACACCACATGGTATCAGCACACAGAAACAAGTGCTTGGGAGCTGTCTCTGCAGCCCGCAGAGCTGGTGTCAGAGACCAAAGTATTCAAAAAGTCAGCCCCCATCAGCTGGAGGCTCCAAATCACAGCAGCATTTGTGAAACACACACACCACCACCACCATCATTCTTAAAATAAAAATTTTAAAGGCCAGTATCAGATCTAGCCCTCTGACCTTGATCTACAATCAAAAGCAAAAATAAATCTATTCTTTTTAACTTTGTCCAATATGCAATAATGATATTTGATACTAATTATGGACTGGCTATGATAATAATGCACAGCAGCCTAAATCAATTACAGAGCACAGGAAATGCCAAGAAATCATAAATCATTTTCTCTATCATCTTCTGTTTTATAGATGAGGAAAATATGGCATAGTAATGTAATAGCATCCCAGCACACTTTCCAATAAAACCTAAATACTACATATATGAGAACCATTAACTGATGTGGGATTCCCCTCTATAAGCTGTGGATACCATTGGTTAATAAAGAAACTGTCTTGGGCCTGTGCAGGGAATAGAAGAAGGCAGGAAAAACTAAACTGAATGCTGGGAGAAAGAAGGGCGGAGTCAGGTAGAAGCCATGGAGCCCACAGATGTGCTGAAACTGCTGGTAGGCCATGACCTTGTGGTAATGCAGATTAATGGAGATGGGTTAAATTAAGATGTAAGAGTTAGCAAATAAGAAGCTAGGGCTAATAGGCCAAGCAGCGATTTAAATAATATAGTTTCTGTGTGATTATTTAGGGGCTGAGCAGTCAGGAACCTACAAGCGGCCCCTTACAACAATGAACCAATACCGGAGACTTACAGAAATAAGTACTGGCAAGCCCCTGTACCTGTGAAGCTTCCCCAGTAAGACAGGAACTCATTTTCCTGGAAGGCACTGCAGGGCTGTTTTACAGACCTTGCTCTTCACCTGCCAGTGGGCTCTTTTGACTGCCACAGACTTAGAGAATAAGATCCGCTATTCAACCACAAGACACACAGAATACAGGGAGAAAAGACTCATATGTAATAGACCCCTTATCATTTCAAAAAAATTCATCCCAGTTGTCAAACAACAACAACAACAACAAAAATACAGGACAATAGTCACATGACCTGATCAAAGAAAGAAGCAAACGTAAATAAAGCCTAGTCACAATGGCTACATCTATAAAACATTCCTACACATAAGGCTCAGAGAACATTGTGGAAGAGGGGTAGAAAAACTGAAAAGCCAGAAGATCAGGAAGTTTCCTGTGAAGACTGTATCTCCTAGTAACATCAGAAGCTCTACGAATAAGATCTTACCAACATGACTGGCCAATTGGGAGCTGAACAAGAACACCAAGAAAGGTCAAAGTGCACAGAGAAAAAAAAGCTCAGGAGGCCTCAATCTACACATAAACTATAGGAAGCTGAGTGAAGCTGTCCGGAAGGGGTGACCCTTTCTAGGGAAGAGCAGACCAATTGGTTGTCCAGTGTCAAATAGTCAGTCCTGAAAATAAACATGCATGTAACATTATATGGACTCAGGTCATATTCAGGAAAGATATGCATGTAAGTGCATATATGCATGCAATAATAATTGATAAAAGAAAGGCAATCAATAACCTTAAAGGAGAGCAAGAGAGGGTATATGGGAGAATTTGGAGAAAAGGGAAATGTTGTAATTAATGTAGAATCTCAAAAATAAATAAGCAAAAAAGTAAATGAACTCCAGATCCTAAGGATATCATGATAAATGTGCCTTTGAACCTTCTACCAAATGATTAGGCTCAGGCACTCTGCCTTAAAGGTACAGAAAAGTACTACAGTGATTAGAACTCTTAACCCTCAGAGCATAAAGAAAAAGGAATTTCCTTAAGCATTATAATCTAAATAATAATAATAATAAAGTACAAAGAAAAACTAGAGCATCAAACCAAAGTATGTAATAAAGATCAGGAAGAGAATATTACTTTCCTGAACAATGAGGGAATAAAGTTGGCAGCATATGCCTACTGGATATACACTGAGATTTAATTCTGAAGAGGCACAGAACATAGTCTAGTGTTGCTCATAACTCTTATATTTAATATCCTGATAGGAAAAAAGAAATCCAACACAGACTATCAGGAAGAATTAAAAGACCTCTGGTGAGGAAACATGTTCATTTGAGGAGTAAAAATGAAGGCGTGATGTTTGTTTTTATAAACAGTAAATAAAGCACAGAAGAGATGGTTTTTTAAGCACTTTATTTCAGCTACACATAAACAGCAAAGGCACAATTTGGAGGGAAAAAAATAAAACCAGTTGAAACCTTCCAAAAAATTTAAAAAGAATGCTGGGAAAATTTCAAAAGAAGAAAAGCTTTCTTTCTACCAAAAGAAATGGAGATCCAGATTGCCAAAATCCTGCCATTTCTAGGAGAGATCATTTCCACTGTTAAACCATCAGTGCTACCAAGTGCTACCAATGGGTTAGAAGGGGGAAAAAAATCCTCACCGATGGCATAGCTCAAACTTTGCATGGACGAGATAGTTTCAAACCTCAGAACCAAGAAAGCAAGCAAACAAAACAAGTATATGGGCTGGGGGGAAGGGACGACCCACATGTGTGCGACTATTTAAAAACCCAAATCTCACTCATCTGCATGGGTTGGCCAGATACTGGTGACAGGTCACTGGAAGCTGAGGAACCAACTGTTAATAGCAAGAAATTGGTCATGTACAGGAAACAGCAAACAAGAGACAGGAAAGCAAAAGCTAGATTTCTCACTGGTGAAGAAAGAAGTTACATATACAGAAAGGCTGGAAAACCATGGTCGGGATTAGAGACTAATGTAAACTAAACCACTGCTTCTAAACACATACAGATAAATACAAAAGCACAGACATCCACGTCACACGTGTCTTCCCTACTCCCATCCACTAAGAGGGCATGACAACCTGGTGTCCAGATCCTGCTTTCTAAAATCCTCTCTGCTAAAAAGAACAAAACTCCTTGAGAAACTGCTGATTCTAGGTTTGGGTCAGAAAAGGGTCAGTCTCAACCAAGAATGTGTAGCTGTGTCAAACTGAAAAGGACAATGGTGACATATTTTATCAAAATGATAAAATGGCCTGCTTATGGGTATTTGGGGGCAACTTGAAAATCAAAATAATAAAGGCTGGAGAGGTGGCTCAACAGTTAAGAGCACTCACTCTAGAGGACTCAAGATTCAATTCTCAGCAAACACATGGCAGTTCACAACCGTATGGAACTCTAGTTCCAGTGGGTCTGATACCCTCACACAGGCATACAAGCCGGCCAAACACCAATGCACATGAAATAAAAATAAAGCATAAAAAAAGAAAAGTTGATCTTTAAAAATAAATAAAACCAAACTAGTAATGGACTAATTAATTTAACAAATAAATGAATAAACAATTGCAGAACAGAGTTCTAGAGTGAAATTAATAAATGTAGGATCAATGGTAAAATCAGGAATTTGTTATTTGACAACAATCACAGTAATAAGAGACTCAAGCAAGAATAATAAAAGTGGGGAACCAGAATCTCCAAATCAACACAGGCCATTGCCACTGCTCTTGCTTGGCCATCATAACAGATGGTAAAACCCAACTGCTGAAAACACAGATACGTTGGTTGTAGGGCATTGGAGAAATCAAGGTGAAGTCACCTAAGAACTTCCTCCCTGATGGCTAGTTTTCACAGTACCAATAGGTGCTATGCAGGCTACTGAGAGAAAGTCATCAACGGTATTCACCCAGTGCTGACGCCAGCAAGACATAACCAATGGTTCAATAATGGCATGAAGGTTTGGGGGCTAACTAACCCCTTTAATTAAATTTGATTAAATCTGAGGTTTGCTCCATAGGGAGAATTTATGCCAGTCAAATTTCCATGGCTCTAGAGATGACAGGTTCTACGGGAAAACCTATTCCTGTTGTTTTACTAAACGTACTGTTGTCAAACTGCCTTGTAAATACTTATATTTCTATATATAGAGTGGTACTGTTCTCAACCTTGGTCAAAGTACCTTCTTGTTTTCTACAGTAATATAAAGAATGACAACTAGTCAAAGTGCTGAGAACAAGATGCTAATGGGTTCTCAACTCTAAATGGACATCTATATCACCCTACAAGGTTCAGAGAACATCATGAAGAGGGAAAGCTGTAAGTACCAGAGGACAGGCGACAGGTAATGTGAAATGCTGTCACTGAGTTGTCACACGGCTGAGCTCTCCAGACCAACTGCACCTAGGTCACCTGCCTAAGACCTGCACAAGAACAGTCAATGAGATCAGCCAGTATTCTAGTCAGCAACACTAACTGGACTCCAGGGGTCACAAGGAAAAAAAAAGAAATAAGATGGGAGGAGGATGTGGTGGCAGTTGTCTTGGGGGAGAGGAAATGAAAGACTTTGGGGTGGATATGATTAAATATATTGTATACATATATGAAATCATCAAAGAATAAATAAAAGATATTCTTAAACAAAATTAAAAATTGAAAAATGCTAAATACACAAGCATTGCAACAGAAGCCGTTCTGGAAGCTCAGTAGCAAAGCACACACCGTTAGAACTAGACTTCACAGGTAGCAGACCGGCTCGCCTCCTCACCCACTGTTCTTCCTCTCACTCTGACCACACACACCTTCTAGAGATGGAGTACAAACTCCAGTGCTGTTCCAAGTCTCACCTCTTTCATCGTCATCCACTCACTGCTTCATGACAGAGAATTCAAACCTTCCCTCACTCAACTGCTCAATATTGTGGCCCCAAGGAACACCTGTGTTCTAAGAAGATACCCTGTCTTCCCAAGCCAGTCATCTACTGTGTGTTCTTTTAAATACATAAGATGTAATAGAAAGAGGCTGCATATTTTAAAAGTCAGACCTTACTATTAATATCACAAGAGTTTTAAGAAATAAATATCAAATTTATAAGTATAAATGTCCTATAGTCTCAGGCATTTGAATGCTTGGTCCCCAGTTGGTGGCACTGTTTGGGTTAGTTTGGTAAGGGTGTCCTTACTGGATTAAGGGTGTATTGGGGGCAGGCTTTGAGAGTTTAAAAATCAAGACACTCCTAGTTCTGCTCCCTGTTTCTGGCTTGTGCTTGCCAGTCAAGATGTGAGTTTGCAGCTTGCTATTCCTGCTGCCATGTCTACTGCTTCCTAGCCACAAAGGACTCTTTTCCCCTCTGCAACTGTAAATCTAAATAAACTTTTGTATAAATTTCACTGCCCATGATAATGTATCACAGCAATGAAAAGTAACTAACACAAGGTCTGAGCCAGATACAGTAGTGTCCCCTGTAAACATCGCTTGAGGGAATAGGGCAGACATCTGAGCTCTAATCGAAAGACTGGAGAAACGCAGAGGGGAATTCACTATCAATTATTACATAACTAAACTTTCTTTTCTTCTAAGGTTTCCTATTTCTGTCCCTACATATTAGGTATTGTCTGCAGTGTGGGCTATCTAAAGCACAGGGCTAAGGCTGCATTTTCAAGTGGAGGAACCAGCAGAGGCTGGCTCTATTACAAAACCAACCAGACTACAAGCACTTAACACCTTGGCTGTATGACTTCGACGAGCACGGCCATGGAAAAAAGGAGGGAAAGAAGGCTGCTGAACCCCATCACCTTTCAAGAGACGCTAGAGAACAAATGAGCAAGGTGGTGATGCTCAGGAAGCCCTGCAGATTACAGACCAGCGACACTGCAGATCCTCGCGCTGCACCAGACCCAAGGAATCAGGATCCGCATTTTAAGAGGAGCACCGAGTGACTGGTATAGATGATGAAGTCTGAGGCGTGCTGTCCATGGATTCCCACCCTAATTGTCTAGCTTGGTAATTCTCCAGAAAACAGAGCTTACACTTGGTTTTCTCAGAGACGCCTCCCCTACTCACAAAAGTCTGAAGCTCTGCACACTCCTCATTCACAGAACTTAAGACAACATGGGATGAGTCTGTAACTAACGGTTTAGCATTAGTCTTCCCTCCTCTGGGCTGCGAGTTCTGTGGCTGCAAAGGGCCAAGTCTACCTCGCTCATCATGGTAGGCCCAGGCACAGAACAAGACGAAAGACTTAAGCTTTTTGTTGTTAATATTACAACCAGTACTGGATTCTAGAAAGTGAGAATAAAACCATTAACACACTCTTGTCCTTAAACAATTCCTAAGTTTACAGGATTTTTGTAGAAGCTAACAAGAACCAAATCCTAAGAGGACAGTAAGACTCACTCCTGCTCTCTATTAAATGACAACATGCAGTACAATGTGCTCCAAGGCCCCCGCTCTCTCATCATGACTGGCAGGCAATCTATGCATCCAGCTGCCCTCTCTTTTGGCTCCTCCACCCCAGGGGATCCTTGCCCAGCCCTCTCCCTCTGCCTCTAACAACTCTGAGTTCCCTCAGCATCACTCCATTCTCCCCCAGAAGCTCATGTTATTTCTGGCACTATTCTCTCCAGCTGCTTCCTCAGTGCTCTCATCAGACGTCGAATTTCCCTTGTTACCACCTTCAAGAGTGTCTTGCCTAACTCATTTCTAACCACTCAATTGATTTATTTCCTGTGAGCTGTCAAGTCTACTCTATTTTCAACAGAAACCACTCAAATCTATATCCCTGACCACTTTGGAGAATCTCCTAATTAACTGTTCAATATTCAATTGTCTTTCCACTTTCTTCATTCACTTCCCATAACCCCAGAAGGGTGGTTGGTGTCTGAGCAAATGCTATCTATCATCTCTTCTCTAATTATATTCCCCATGATTTTGTATTTGTTTTTGATTAGTAGACAAGAGTCTCTCAGATTTACAACCCAAAGCCTGTATCCAAACTCCATGATAATAAATGTGCATCTAAATGCCTAAGTTTGCAGCAAAAAAAGAGCCAATAGTGTTTATTTTTTCTTTCAACTCAATGAGAAGCATTAAGTGAATGGGCACAGAAAACAGTGGATAGAGATACACAAAGGAAAAGGAACAAGCAAGCCTAAGCCACCATCAATCAAACTATATCACTCTTCCGCAAACTTAAATCTCACTCCACCTTTCCAGACTTAGACTGAAGTGGCAGAAGTTAGCCTATTTTATATAATGGAATACAATGCAAATGCTAATTTTGTTGTGTTGAAATATGGAGCGGCGGGGCTGCGTCCCCAACACCCCAGCCGCTTGGCTAGCTCATGCCCGAAATAACAACACACAAACTGTATTCATTTAAGAACTGCTTGGCCCCTGAACTCTAGCCCTTACAGGCTAATTCTCGCACCTGGACTAGCCCATTTCTAATGATGTGTGTAAGCACCCCAAGGTGCGCTTACCGGGAAGAGTCTAGCCTCCGTCCATCATGGTGTCTCTGCTCCAGAGTGCAGAGATGTCGAGTCTCTCCGGGAGCAGAACAGAGTCTGACCTCACTTCCTCTTCCGCCCAGCATCCTATTCTGTTTTCTCCTCCCATCTATGTTTTAACCTATGAGGGCCAGCCAAGCAGTTTCTTTATTGCTCAGCCAATGAAATCAACAGATTGATATGACACTCCCACATCATTGTTGGTATTATTGTTCTTATTGTTTTGTTTCTAAGATTTATTCTTTGATGTATAATAGTGTTTTGCCTGCATATATGTCTGTGTACCACGTGCATGCTTGGTGCCCTTAGAAACCAGAAGAGGAAACAGGAGTTACACACAGTTGTTAGCATTCATTCATGGCTTATAATCGAACCCAATGAAGAACAGCCAGTGCTCTTAATCACTGAGCAATCTCTCTAGCTCCGAGTTTATTTAGAATAGGACTTTACCATTTGCCTCAGAATGTGGCCAGGCACCATGAGAGACAAAATGAATAAAGATTATAACTTTCAATCCCACCCATCAACCTAAGGGAATGGTGCTAATGATTAAAGTCTATGAGTGAATGAATACATACATAAAGTAGCTGGAGACATAAAGTCAGTTGGTAAGCCCTGGGTTTGATTGGTTAAGTGTGGTTGTACACACCTATAATCCCAGCACTTGGCCTCAAAGTTATCCTTGGCTAGCCTGGGCTAATGAGATTCTACCTTAAAAATGTTAGTAGATTGTGTTTACTGTGCAAGCATGAGGACCAAAGTTCAGATCCCAATACCAACACAAAAAGACAAATATAGAGGCCTGGAGTGATGATGGCTCAGTAGTTAGGAACACTGGCTGCTCTTCATTAGACCTGTATTAAATTCCCAGCATCCACGCGGCAGCTCACAAATATCTGTAATTCCAGTCCCAAGGAACTGGATTATCTCTTCTTACCTGAAGGCACAAACATGCATGCAGGCAAAAATAGTTAAAAAGAAACAGATAAAAAACAAAGTCAGGAATAGCATATTCACAAATCCAGATACCAGGACTCTCTAGTTAGCCATTCTAGCTGAAAAACTACCTTCAAGTTCAGTGAGAGATTCTGTGCAAAATAAAAGATGGCAATGACAGAGAAAGATTCTAGACATCCGGGATGTCAGGCACCCACTAGAGGCACACATACGCACATGGGGGAAAGGCGAAATTTGAGACAAGGTCTTACTATACTTCCCAAGCTGGTCTCCAACAGTTCCCCGTTCCCGGGCTTCAGTAATCCTCCAGCCTCAGTTTCCTTAGTAGCCAATACTTCCAAGCTTGTGCCAGCAGATCTATCTGCTCCAAAACCCATTGACTAAGATCTGATGAGCTTCCAAGCTAGCGAACAAAGAGAGGCGCTGAGAGACTGACATGTCCTGAGAGAGCGTGAAGCTCTCTCATCCCCACCTGCTCACACTGCTCACACCATCTCACTAGGATGTGCTTTCTGTGTCCATGGTAGAAGCACCTTTAATAAACCAGTAAATGTTTCTCTGGACTCTGTGATATGCCTTAGCAAATTAATGAAAGAGAGTTTTCGAGGGAGGGGGAACTTTGGGGGAGGGAAATGGGAGGCAGTGGTGGGGAAGAGACAGGAATCTTAAATAAATAAATAAATAAGTAAATAAAGAAATAAAGAAATAAAGAAATTTGAGGAAGGAAACACAAGAAAGAAAAAAAAAGAAAGGGAGTTTTGTAGTAGTTTGGGAGATATGGGTTACAACCTAGAACTTGTGAATGGAATCTGAAGGACTTCTACTGTGGAACCTGACACTATCTCCAGGTAAATAATGTCAGAAGTGAGTAAGATATGTACTTGGTGTCTTCTTGGGTGGGTGGGTAGGGGTGCTGTGTGGAAAATAACCCACACATCAGTCACAAAAGGTTCTGTGGTTAAGTCTGAGAGCAGATGGGGAAAGCGTTTGGGGGCTATTTTTCCTTTCCAGAGTACTTTCTAGAACACAGCTTCAGCCTACTTTGTGCATCTTGAATAATGGATCAAGGTTTTTCCTCATATATATTCTGTACACATGTCCAAGGTGTTTCAGAACTGAGCACACATATGTAGCAATGTTCAAGATTTACTTCCTGTCAAATTATGTACTATCACTTCACAAGCAGGAAGCAATTCTCCAAAAACCATAATCATCTTTGCAAATCCACACAAAAAGTACTCCTGTTGAGCAACGAAACTTTGGGGCAATGTGGTGAGAAGGGCAGAAAAACCAGGAATGCCACTCTAGGAGTTCTCAGCTGGGTGCCTATGTCCAGCCCACTTCCCCCAATTCCAGGGCCCAGATCCCGAGAAGGACAAGAGCAAATCCCAATCCAGGGCAGGAGAGGGAAAAGCTACTGAGTTAGCCATGCCAGGAATCTCTTGATTTCTCAGTCACAATTATGCACTATCACTATTTGAAATGCTGATTGTCAATATTAGATCTCAAAATAAAATACAAATCACAACCCTACCACACTTTTCAGTCTTTTACTGATGAACTAGCACATTACCAGGAATTTTCTTACCCTTAGAGTCCTAGGCAGTGTCAGAAAGGAAGAAAAGCACAAGTCCCTCGTCATTTAACTGTTCCTGGCTTCCCCCAGACATGCTGCTGTTCCACTTTTCAAAAGAACTCCTAAGAATTCAATTAAAATTCTTATTCCTCTACCCAGACCTGGGAGGCCTATGACTAATAAGACAAGGGCAGGGCGGCCTTAACCACAGGCTGACCTGTGTCCTAGGAGCACCCACGGGAGGTCTGAGGAGATTCTACAGCTCTCACCAGAGGAGTTTAACAAGGTAACTTAGCTCTTAAGTAATAGAAGCAGCCCTCAGCCTCTGGGCTGTAAAAGGGCTCAACTGCCAAGAGCACTAATACAAGTAATTACTGCATACAGAATAGCAGATCCCAGTGGGACCCCAGCACCCAGATCGGTTCTGGTCTCACCATGCAATAAACATAGAAGAATAGCATGTCCTATTTTTCTTATTAAGGCCTGGGACAGTCCCTTAACAGCTAAAAAGGTAAGTTTACTTGATACAATGATTATGTTTTGAGTTATTACCCAAATAATGATGTTTCAGATATTAAAACTACAAGACAAAGAACTTCCTGGGACAGAATTCATGAGGTTGAACACTTCACGAATATCACATGAGTGTATTTCACTGGAAACGAAAGCTTTGAAGTCCCTTTTGCTTTCCTTCTCTAGTACAAAGGTCCAGCCATCCTTAGTCTCGCACATGAGTCCGGAGGGCTCACCTGAGTGTCCCCTCCTGTACCTCACTAGTTTACCTGCCTTTGCCTCTGTCGAGACGTCTGTCCCTTACACCATCTTCTCTGGAAAGACGTTTTAAAACCAACCACAACTAAGACGTGACTTCTCTAGCATTTTACTTCTAAGAAAGCCAAAGACATTTAAATTCACAAGTTCCTCTTTCCACTACAAGCAAAACTACTTCTCTCCAGTTAGCAGCAACCAAATGAGACAGAAAAACCACTCAGCCCAAAGCTTTGGCCAAAATCCCACAGAGCCCTGGCTGTCAAGCCTAGACTACTTGTCTCCCACAAAGGACTCTAGCCACAAAATCCTCCTCCCATCAAGCCACAGAGAGCTATCAGTGGGGGACTGAGGCCATCTACACCATTCACGCTGCTCTCTGGAGTTCCGTCCCTACACACTCTCCTGTACTTGTTCTCCTGAGTTGACGGTTACTGTCATTTACCCTCATCACTCAGATCAGGACAACAGGGACAAAGCCTGGCAGTCTTGGGTAGACAGGGATGGAAAGTGGTTCTAAAGTCAGGTACAGTCTATGCACAGAATAGATTTCTGCTGATTGAACATATTTCTCATCCCTGGAAGTTGGGGGGAAAAAAGGAACCCTCAAATAAATTGGAATTACTTAGCTCCCCCTTAAAACAAAGGAACTAGTAAATGTTTTAGACGATAGTGGAAACTGTGTTCTGAAATATCACAATTTCACTTACGGCAAGTGTTTTTCTGGGAATAAGGGGCACATGGGACAAAAGGAGGCCAGAAGAGAAGGCCACATGCTGTACCTTAGCCTGTCCACCACACCTGTGCCACCAGCTCCGAGCATCTGCACACACAGTACATTTCCATGCTTCAATGGGCTTTATCTTTGCTAAAAGCAGTTTAGCAGATGGCATGTCTGAACTCAAGTCGCATTTCCGCCAATTACCACTATGTCAGAAACCCCTGGAATTTTAAGATTCACAGACCTGTAATGTCTCTGTGACCTCCAAAACTGAAGAACAATCCAAGCATGGTAGTGTACACCTATAACCTCAGGGAAGATCACCAGTTTGGGGCAGCCTGATCTATAGGGCAAGTTACTATCTCAATATTATAAAACATACAAAAATTACCAGATATCATACTTAAAAGACTCTAATGGCACCACTAGAAATTCTTAAATTCAACAAGCACTTTCAGAGAGTAGCTGAATATATATAAGAAAAAAAAAAACCAACATACAAGCATCAGTAGTTTGGAACAGGTGTTATTTTGACTGTTTTTGTTGTTTGTTACCTGTTTTAAGACAGGATCTCATACATCCCAGGCCTGCCTGAAACTCAAATGTGTCAAAGGATGATCTTATATTTCTGGTCCTCCTATCTGCATTTCCCAAGTGCTGGTATTAGGGGGGCATGATATCACACCCAATTTATGTAGTTCTGGGGACTCAACTCACAACTTCCCACATGTTAAATGAACACTATATTATCTGAGCTACAAACTCAGCTTTTCTCCCAATAACAAACTTGCTGAAAAAGAAGTCAGGAAAAAATAAGTCACATTCACAATAGCTTCCAAAAAGGGAGAAAAAAAGGCAAGGACAACCCCACTCAGCATCATCGCGCTGGCAGGAGGCATTTCTCATGGCTTGGCACCAGACCAGACATTCACCAATGCCTAGACGCAGAGTACCATGTCCACAGAACACGTGGATGAGGGCATCTTCAAGGGCCACCTGATGAGCAGCTGCTCAAAGACTACTGGCTCTTCTGTGATAGAAAAGGCTGGGCGAGAATGGCTTCAGTAGGCAGCATGGTCACATGCTTCAGGAATAGTGGGCATGACCTCAGAAAATAATGCCTTTAAGGTCCTGGGACTGAGCCCTCTCCAACCTCTCAACCTTCCTTAGGTCTCTGGAAGAAGTGCCAAAGAATAGGCTTGTGCCATGAGGACCTCAGGGCCACCTCTAGAGGCCTGTTCTCCCCCAATATAGGATATCCAAGGGTCTTCCTAGTTGCTGCCTTTCTCTGTGCCCTCCTTCTCAACTACAGGCATTACGGCACCCTTCCCCACCCCCAAGGGTCCTGCTTCCCACACTTTTCTTCAGACTCTTGCTTACTACACTGTATATTTGGCTGTCCAGCTGAGAATTTGGCTCAGCTTGCCCTTCAAAGACAGCATAAGACCTTGGCTACCCTCAGGGCCAAGCCATTCCTACCAGCCAGCCACAGGAGGGAGGAATGATTAAAAATCCTAGATCAGCCAGTCAAGCAAGTCACAAAATACCACCCCCACCTGACATACACCACATACCACACCTGACAGAGAGAGAGAGAGAGAGAGAGAGAGAGAGAGAGAGAGAGAGAGAGAGAGAACCATTTGTCTGGATACAAGTCTTCCAAGCTGAAGACCAAAGGCCAAAACAGAAGTAGGCAGAAGCCAGTATCTTCGCTGGGTTTGTGAAGCTTCCATAAGCCCCACTCCCAAATCTCATACAGCCTTTTGGGGACTTGGGATCAGAGGCAAAACAGCTCCTCTGCCATTGACAAGCCTTGCCAGCTAAAATAACGTCTCCAGATATAAAGGAGACAAAAAAGTACTAAGTGAAAGAACTCCACGGTAAAAACTTTAAGATCAAAAATCAAACTAAAGAAACACCTATTGATGTGGGAGTGTCATATATCAATCTGTTGATTTCATTGGTTAAGTAATAAACAAACTGCTTGGCCTCATAGCTTAGAACATAGGTGGGTGAAATAAACAGAACAGAATGCTGGGAGGAAGAGGAAGTGAGCTCAGACTCGACAGCTCTGCTCTCTGGAGCAGAGAGGCCATGCTCCGCTCTCCTGGGTAGACTCGCGATGAAGCTCCAACCCAGGATAAACGTAGGCTAGAATCTTCCTGGTAAGCGCACCTTGGGGTGCTACATACCTGATTAGAAATGGGCTAAATTAATATGTGAGAATTAGCCTAGAAGAGGCTAGATAGTAATGGGCCAAGCAGTGTTTAAATGAATACAGTTTGTGTGTTGTTATTTCGGGGCATAAGCTAGCCAGGCTGCCGGGGTGCTGGGGACGCAGCCCCGCCGCTCCAATTACAACAACCTATCATAATCCTGAACTAGGAGATCATTATGAAAATAGCTGTATTAACTGACAGAAAACGACAGATCTAACTCAGTCCTTACCCAAATTCAATTATGTTCTTCAAAGAATTAGAAAAGGCAATCCTAAAAGTCACACACAAAAGACTTCCAACAGCCAAAGCAATCCTGACACCAGGGCTGGACGTGCCACCATAATACCTATCTCAGATTATACTACAGAGTGGCAGTCCTGACACCGAGACAGTCATGTAGACCAATGACACCGAAATACACCCATACAGTCACAGTCATCTAATTTTCTACAACAGTGTCAAAGACATACTAAGAAAAAAAACCTCTTCGATTAATGTTGCTAGGAAAACTAGATGCCCATGTGCAGAAGAAGACTAGATCTGCACAAAAATCACTCAGACTAAGGCCTGAAACTTTGAAACTACTAGGTAATTGATAATATATTCAGTCAAGTTCTTTCTTTTTAGACTCCAATAGCACAGGGAAGAATCCCAAAAACTGATAAGTAAGACTACATGAAATTAAAACTCTTCTCCACAACAGAAGAAAACAATCACCAGAGTAAAAAGACAGCCAACAAAACAGAGACTGGGAGAAGTTTCTTGCCAACTAAGCATGACTGAGGATTAATGTCTAAGATGTATAAAACCACAAAAGCAAACACCAAACCAGACACGGAGGCTACAAAGTGAGTTCAAAGACAACCTGGGTCTGGGCCAGCCACATCAGACCCTGCCTCCAAAACACACATAGATAATCAACCAATGAATAAGCTAATAAACACAGAGACACTTTTCAAAAGAAGAAATACAAATAGTAATTATTTGAAAGTGTTCCATAGTCTCAGCCATCAGGGAAATGAAAACTAAAACTGCTCAAGATTCCATCTCACTGACAGCCATGTGTGGAGGCAGCAGCCTGTAATCCCAGCACTTGGATAGTGGAAACAGAAGGATCCTGACACCCCGGCTCAAAAAGGATTCTGGAGAGATGGCTCAGTAGTTAAGTGCTTACTTACTCCTGCACCCACTGCAGTGATTCCAGGGATACCTGACACCATCTTCTGACCTCCAGGTGACCAGCACACACATGCACAGACACACACATCACATAAATGAAAATAAAATAAATCCTTTTTTAAAAAAGAAAACAAAAACCAAGAAATGATGGTGAATATAGTACCCTTATTCACGCCTGGTGGGACACTTGTGCGGCCGTCATGGAAATCAAAACAGAGGTTCTCAAAGCACCTCATGACCCAGATATGATTACATGCCCATTGACTCTAGGCCAACACACCACACAAACATTGGTACATTTACATTTATTGCTGCACTATTCTAAGAAATGGAGCCAACTTACCTATATATCCACAGATGAAAAGCTAAGGAAAATGTGGATTATATACACAGTGGAGTTTTATTCAGCCATAAAAAAATAAAATAAGATAAAATAAAATCATGACATCTGGAGGAGGTGAATGGAACTAGAAATTATGTGAGAGCATCCATCCTCTTAGGGGAGGTAGATGTGGGGAGAGAAGGTGATGGGGTATCTGTGATGAAGCAGGAGTGGAGACGAGGGGAGAAGAAGAGGGAGCAGTAAGGTGGGGGAAGTGGACAGAGTGAGGAGGAGGATAACTATGTGAAAATGCCATGAGACATTACTTTGCATGTTAAATTTAAAAATTAATTTTAGGAAGGTAGCTCGATGGTTAAGAATGCTTCATGGGACTGGAGAGATGGCTCAGCAGTTAAGAGCACTGGCTGAGCCAGGTGGGGGTGGTGTACACCTTTAATCCCAGCACTCGGGAGGCAGAGACAGCTGGATGGATTTCTGAGTTCAAAGCCAGCCTAGGCTACAGAGTGAGTTCCAGGACAGGCACCAAAGCTACACAGAGAAACCCTGTCTCGCCTTTAATCCAAGCACCCAGGAGGCAGAGGCAATGAATCTCTGTGAGTTCTAGGTCAGCCTAAACTACAACAGCTAGTTCCAGGACAGGCTCCAAAGCTACAGAGAAACCCTGTCTTGAAAAATCAAAAATAAATAAGTAAAATTTCACACACATAAAGTAATATTGTGTGCTTCCTGTTCTTCCAGAGGACTCAGGTTTGGTTCCCAGCACCCACCCCAGGAAGCGCTAGGAGACCTGACACTCTCCTACAGGCCAAAGGCTCTCCCGATTGTTGCTGATACCACACCTAGCACTATTTCCACACTAAGGGGGGAAGAAAGAAACTTTTTCTTGTGTATTCACACCAACACTTCTGATACCAAATTGTGGGCAGGGCTCTCCACAACAAGCAATTCTCCAGTGCTTTGCAGACACTCTTTGGGTTGCCCTGCAATTCAGTCCTGGCATGCATACTTGGACTTACAAAAGTTAAGAGAGTGGTTCCACCTGACTTCAGACAGCTTCTTCTGCCTCAGTTTCTCTTCTAACTGACCTGTCAGACACTGGAGTTCCCACAACCCTCTTCCCAGGGTTATTAACTTTTAGAAGAACTTGAAAACCTCTTCTGCTTACTTGATTACTGAACTTTAACAAAGGGAATCAATTCAGAAACAGCCAGATGGGAGAAAAACAGAGAGTAAGATATGAGGGGAGGGTGTAGTTTCCATGCCACCCAACTAACACCTTCCATATGGTCACCCACTCTGATGTTCACCTCGGATCAACACAAGAAAGAAAAATGAAAGGGAGCTGGGACTAGGTGGTGGCAGAGTATGTGCATGAAGCCCCAGCACTACATAAACCAGGAGTGGTAGAGGCAAGAAGATCCAAAAACTTGAGCTTTTCCTCAGTATAGCCTGGAATGGGTGGGAGAGAGTGAGACAGAGTAGAGGTGGGGAGAAGAGAGGAGAGGAGAAAGGAGTGGAGAGGAGAAAGAACTTCCAGAAACCAAGAACAGAATGTGGGAATTCAAAGTTGTCGTATCTGTAAAAGATACTAAAGACTTCCGTAGCAATAATGTGCCAGGATATTGGTGCCAAGTGATAGGAAGATCTTGGGAATCTATGCAAATACAAGGGAAAGTGGCAGATAAGTGTTAAAAGGAGCATATGGCCTAAATCAGGCACATAAAATAACTTCTCAGCTGTCAGTGATGACCCAGGAACACCATCTGACAGTCACTGAAATTGGACCCTGATGACAACCCAATACGAAATAGATTAAAAGCAATGCAGGGTCCTGAAAGCCATCAGAATAAATGCCAGAAGAGAACCACTCATAAAATCCTGGCATACTCAACCCTACAAGTGCACTTATCCATCATGTGTCCTGCCCCTTCAGCTACATAAGAGTTTCGAAGTTAAGCCAATCAGTGGATCCCAAATGCCAGACTCAGGCCAATCACGAACTGAACCTCTCAGGATCATAGAGAAGGGGCTTTTCCAGACACAAATTCCCAGGCCTCCCCAGATGCTAATTAAGTACTTCTCCAAGGTGGACCCCACACAATGACCTGCTTTAAAAAAGTAGGGATTCTTCTTCTAGCTTCTTCTCCTAAAAGGATTTAAAAAGGGTCTTCTATTTAAAAACAAAAACTCAAGTCCAGCAAGGTGGCACTTACTGAAACTGAGGCAAGATTATGAGTTTCCAGCCAGAATGGACAAGACAGTGAGAATAAATAAACACACAAATGAATGAATGAATAAATAAATAAATAAATAAATAAATAAATAAATGCAGCAAAAATACGCAAACTGAAAAGAAACCCTGAGAGGAAGTACTAAGAATGCACAGATGAAGGTGGCTGGGAATAGAGCTCAAGGTAGGCATGCCTGTCCAGCAACGGCTCTGCGCTCATTTCCAAGAATAAGAAAAATAGATAAAGATAAGTCCTATATGTAAAAAATGTCTAGGAAAATAACAGCTGGCCTCCAGGCAAGGAGTCCCTCAAAGACCTAGACAAAAGCAGACTTCCCCCATTAACTATTTGCTCGAGTTTCCCATTTATCCTTCCCTTTATAAACCAAGGCCTGCTGCTGCAGGGAAACACGCGGGCGTTCAGAAGTAGGTGGAGAGCGGAAAGAGAGAGCCCACTCAGAGCGAGCAATCGTACACACCTGCTGATCCTCAAGAAGCCAGCGCCTTCCTCACTCTACCCATTTCCATCCACACTACTATTTGATCAGCCTAATTCATACTCTTTAATCTGCCACACTACAAAACTGGATTTCAACTAATCCACCTTCTGTAAAATAAAAATTAAAAAAAAAAAAAGTGGGATAGCCAGGCAGTGGTGGTGCACCCCTTTAATCCCAGCACTTGCAAGGCAGAGGCAGGCAGCTCGGTGTGTTCAAGGTCAGCTTGGTCTACAAAGCTAGTTCCAGGTTAGCTAGGACTGTAGCAGGAGACACCCTGCCTCAGGGGTGGGGGTGTTTTTGTTTGTTTTTAATTAAAAAGCAGTGGGAACAGAAAGTTTCCTGAGGGATAAGCACCAATTCAGAGTCAAGCCTGCCATAAGGTCTGATTTCTCAGCTTTGTTTCAGTGTGCCTAAAAGAAACATACCAGCTTCTATGAGACTAGAGGTTTAGAGGCAATGAGTCACTGTGGAATGGAGGTAACCTGAGTCTAAAGTAGAATGTCTACATCAATTCAGATGAAAAACCAAAACAAACGCATGAAGGCCAAAACTTTGATCTCCTGGCTCCTAGGCCAATGAGCTCTGCCACTCTGCTTCCCAGGGGCAGTATTAATAAACTGGATTTCACTAACTGAGGCAGATTCTCCAAATACCTGTCTATTGTGCAAGGCTGACATCACAGGACCACCCAAAGCAGATCACTTCCTACACTATCAGCTCAGTGAGAGAAGAAATGCTGCTCTAAGTCCTCATCACCTTTACGTGCACATCACAAACTTCAGCACCTGTCACCAAGTCTCCTGACCTGAGTCAGTCCCTGAGACCCACAAGGCAGGACAGAACTGACACCCCTGTTGTTCATTCTCTCCCCCACCCTCTCAAACACACAACACCTAAAAATGAAACCAAAATTTCATTAAGTTTACTACAAGTTGCTTGACTTCCTAATTTAAAAAAATAAAAGCCAACTGAAACTACTGTTCATTTTTGAACCATTAAAGCTAAGTGAGACAAACATATTAGTTTATCATATTAAGTCTCACTAAAAGTAAGTGAAACCCCACAACACTCCATCTGCATTAGAAGCTCACAAGTGATTCAAACATAAAAACAAAAAGCATGTCACTCTACCATGAGAGGAAGTAGCAACAGAAAGTGGGTATGCATCCATTCCCAGTAGTACTTAAAAGACTATATCCACAAGACTTGAGTCGCTAGAAGCCCACAGTGTCCCAATCCTGCAATCCCAATGCTTGGGAGGCTGAGGAAGAAGAATCACAAGTTTGAGCTCAACCTGGGTTATGTCACATGTTTCCAAAAAAAAAAAATAAAAATCAACTTCATTGAGTCATTAAAAAAGTACTGTCCACCGATCACCAAAGCCCCCAGCCAGCCAGCCTAACGAGCACAGATGTGCTCCAGCCAGTTTCCCACCCCACCTGACCATTAGTTTAAACTCTTCACTGACACAACTAAAGTTTACCAGGTTAATAGTACTGAAAGGAACTTGTAGCAGCACTCAACTCCCTAAAAAAACTAATGCTAACAGAAGCATAAACACCAACAGTGGTGGTGCTCACCTTTAATCCCAGCACTCGGGAGCAGAGGCCAGCCTGGTCTACAAGAGCTAGTTCCAGGAAACCCTGTCTTGAAGAAAAAAAAAAAAAACCCAACAGTGACAGATACTACTTAACTCCTACTTAGAATATGAACGCTATTTAATCCCCAATTCTGCCTGCTTTAGCATTTATTTTCATCCGTTTCCATCACAGGAAGACTTGGAAAGAGTGGACTAATTCATAGGATGTCAAAACAGCCTAACTCTTGGTCCTAAGAACCAAACCTCAGCCTCTCATTCCATGCATTTATTCAGTACTGTCAGCTACTGATCTCACCAGGATACAGGAGCAATTACTACCCCTACTGCCTGCTCCTTTACCATCCTTAACCACACGTTATGTAATAACTCATGTTCAGTCCATAGCATTTGTGTGTGAGACTGAACTTAAAGACACTGAAGAACTACCGTAAAAACACTGGAGAACAATCATCACTGGAAACCCCACAGCTCTGCATTTGTCATTTCTCTGCTGGAAACACTTCCCTTGTGGTTGGCTCTTTATGTCCAACAGATTTCAGTGCAAACGCCAACTGAGAGAATTCTTTCCTAAACACACTATTTAAAGGAATCGCCTCTCTCTTGCTCCCAACCACCCTGTTGTAGTCCACCATGTGAATACACTCCATTACATGCTTATTTATTCCCTTCTTTACTGTCTGACTCCTCCATGAGCCATAGGATAAAAACCCAATGCCCAGATAGAGCTTGAACAAAAACTAAATGTTCAATAAAAAAAAAAAAAAGTATCACAAAGCCTGGCATAGGGGCACTTGCCCACATTCCCAGCTCTCAGGAGGTAAAGGCAGAAGGACTGCCACAAGTTTGAGGACAGCCTGACCAATCAACATAGTGCTTCACAGTGAGACCTGTGGGGGGGGGGGGGGGGGGGGGGGAAGGGAAGACGGGGGGGGGGTGGGGCGGGGGGGGGGGGGGGGGGGGGGGGGGGGGGGGGGGGGGGGGGAGGGGGGGGGGGGGGGGGGGGGGGGGGGGGTTAGGGTGGAATATAATTACTATTTATTTAGTTCCGTGGCAGCACTACTAACTAGAGCAAGAGGGATGCTTCATTTTCACTGAAAAATCTCAGAAAGTGTTCAAGATACAAGAATAACTTTGTGTTCCTTTACTGATCTTGATTGAAAACTCCCATGCATAACCGCTGGGAAATGGGCAATGTCAAACCTACAGGGAAAAGTATCCTTATTCTACTTCTGTGCACATGACTCCTCGAAAAGATTTTCCAGCTACCCTATACTTCTGAATGGTAAACAAGGGTATCTTAAGTAGCTCAGCAACAGGGATGCTTTTGTTTGTCCTACGTAAAATAAGCACATACAGAAGGAAGCAACTCAAAAGCCACCTGTGTGGTGCATGCTGGTAATCACAGCACTGAGGTGGAGGCAGGAGAATGGGAAGTCTGAGGTCACAGGAGTTTGAAGACAACCTGGTCACAGGAGACTCTGTCTTAAAAACAGAAAAGTCAAGCAAGTCAACATCAACAGGCTACTCTGCCCCCACTCAAATCTCAAAAGAAACACACTTCTTAGTGCAGAAGTCTAAAATATATTTAAGTATAATGAACTCAATTTTAGAAACAATCTTCTACAGGCTATACTTCAAAGAAATGTCCACAAAGCTACCTGGGAGGAAATTTACACTTCACAACAAACGGGCAGCGAGAATGCTATGGAAACAGCAAGCTAAGGTCATTCACTCTGAAGACTGACCAAGGGTCCTTTCCCCTTCCGAGAGGGTTGTGGAGTCCCGCACTCCTCCAGCCTTCCACACCATGCAGTAAGGAAGCTACTTACACATCTGCTTGCAACAGGCACAGAAGACTGAAGAACACGCCTCATTCTACCGCTGTCATGTGCGCCTGCCTGAGGAGGTGCGCAAACACCAAATTTCAGAGCTAAAGGTAACTAGGTCAGTGAAGCCAGAGAAGACAGCCTTTTCTAAGTAGCCACTAAGGGGATGACCAAACCTCACCTATGGAACATCTGCAGACACGTTCTGTCTCAGCTAAAGGAAAGTCTAGCATAGTATTCAGAGACTCAGAGCGGGGAGATTTCACAGGTTCAAGAATAAGATCGGATATGACAGAAACATGTAATTACTCGAGCTGCATTCTGCCCACCTGCATCACTGCTAGTATCCCAACTCAAAACACAGAAATCTGTGTTCATATTTCCCTCAACATGAGTAACAAGATAGCTCTATAAAGCTTGTGTCAGCTTATTGCCCACTTCCTCCATAAGGATACTCCAGAACCAACCATCTTTCCTCCAATCTAGAAAGTGCACACAGCCACTGGCATCACAGTTGGTTTTTTTTAAATACTAGTGAGAGAGAGAACTATTCCTCACTGAAAAACGACTTCTACCATCAGCCATTTCTGACCCTCAGATCAGCCCAGAGCACAGGACCTGAATGCTCTCACTCAAAAACACACCTTTGACTACTCAGTGTTCCAATTTCTGCACCCTTCCAAAAGGCAGAAGAAAGCAGCACCTCAGTTTTCTATCAATACCTGTTTCTTTCTCTTTCCTGCAAGAGAGCTCTCCACCCTCCTTTGCAGACTTCTTACAAAGCAGTTTCTAGTGCCACTGGAAACTATTACTCTCCAAGAAAATAAAACTTCACTTAGCAGAAGAGCTTCAGAGAGCAATTTGCCACTGGTTGATTTTTCATCCCAGACAAGGCCTCTAAACCGGACACAAATCTGCTGCTGGTAACTCACCCACCCACCCACCCTCTTCAGTGTGGTCAGGGTGTGCAGCAGCCCATGCCCGGTACAGACTGCTCAAATCACTGAATTTTAAATGCCATACAACAAATACTCCTAAGCACACAGCAATCATACACACCAAATGAAGTCACACAACCACAACAGCAGCAACCAGCAAGTCATGCAACAGCACCTAATCTTTTCTCAACTCAATTACAGTCAGCTTCCACTGTCCTATAATTTGTGGTCATGCATTACCAGCCCCACCCTTCATGCTAGAAAGTAATACCCCGGAGTCCTAGAGTCCTGGAGTCAGGCCCCACAGCACAGTTTATACTAGCTTGTGTTGTGGCAGGCAGACCTGGGTTCAAGTTTCGCCTCTGCCTCTATTTACTAATAAAAAAGGTACCTGGGTAAGTGAGCCTCTCTGAGCCTCAGATTAGAAATCTGCTTACTAGATGATACAGATGAAATGCAGAGAGAGCCCAGCTGAAGACGTGAGTGACCACTGATAATATAGTATCCACAGGGGAAATAAAGTGGGCACAATCACCGCAGAGAATCCAGATACCCTGGAGGCTGCCAACACTGTTGGAAGCAAAAATAGGTTCAGCTTCCTACAACTCCCCTCCTACAAAAGGGCCGCCTTTAAGAAAAAGTCAAGCCTTAGTAAGAAAACTAAAAAATCCACTGCAGGCCACCAAAACCACGCCGGACAGCTAAGCGATACTCTGTTCCTGTAATGAAGAGAAGACCAGTGTGAATGAAAAGGGTAATGAAAGAGGAAGCACTTCAGGAAAATTCTTTCAAGAGTCAAAATTTCAGAGAGAAAACATGGACCTTGGGAATTCCCTATTCATTAGGTCTAATGAATTCTGACTGTCTGAACATAGAAAAGGCAATAAGGCAATACTGCATACCCCAAGAAATCTCAGCTGTCAGCTGAGATTTATCTAAGAAATGAAGACATTAGCATTCTAGGAATCTGGAGATTGAATTTACACACATAAGCTGCCCAGTACTTGGGTCTGAGAGTGGCACATGTTTGCATACATACTTGGGTGTATGTTAGGGAACATGTGCCTGAGTGCTCATGCAGAGGCCATGTAAGGCTACTGGAACATAGGAGAACATCTCTATCTTCCTCTCTCACTCTTCACTTCATTCCCTGGATAACAGGTTACAGGAACCGGAACGGCCATGTCCAGCTTGAATGTGGATTTTAAAAGATTTGAGCCCAGGTCCCCATGTTTGCACAGCAAGCCCTTTTATCCATTGAGCCACCTTTTCAGGTCCCCCTAAAGAAAATAATAACTCTGTGAAAGACAACAGGACAGCAAACAGATTGTTTAAAGACTGGCTCTTTGAGGAAAAAATATCTTCCACTCTGGAGGGAAAAATTGGAGTTATGATATGAAAAGCAATCTAAAACAGTACAGTCATCTCAATCAGAAAACCTGTTGTTAGGAAACAAGAAAAGTCATAGCTCAATGGGGGGTAAAAAACAGATCATATAAAAAAAACAGATTTGTGCTACAAAATGAGCGTGGGAGTGAGGGTGATAGAATTCAAAATTCATAATGAAGAAAGTGAAGGTACGCAAGTGGGCAGGATCTGTACAGGTTAGAGTCCTACACAGGGAATCTGAACATCTGGTTACTGGCTCCAATCCAAACTGCCATGTGCCCTTAAGGCAAGGCACTGGCCTTCTTTAAAACAAGTCTCCTTACCCTTAGGAAGTGAGGAAATACTAATTAGCATAAGATCCCTGCCAGCCTAAGGCAAAAGTATGCAAAGATCAGGAGCTTTCAGGCCTTACAAACTGGACACCAGAGAGAAAGTTGAGAAAACTTTGTGTAAGTAACTGAGAGTCAGTGGAAACAGAAAAACTTCATGACAGCTAAGCACTCCTGGGGTTCCAGGAAAGAAAAGATGTCAGGATCTCGGAAAACAGCGAACTGATCGGCATAAGTCAAAATGGACCGAAAGAGGGGGATGGGAAGAACTACCCACGAACTATCTCCGTTAATGTATCAGTAACAGATCTGCTTCTGGTAAACAACCAGGGGCTCCGAAAGCCGCGACCACGAGAATCACTGTGACCGAACCCATGACAGGGTAACCAGAAGGCAAAAGTCAAGGGAAGTTCGTGCGGGGTTCTGCCAGGTGAAGATTCGGAGTGGGTGGAGAGTGAGGAAGGGGCAGAGGAAAGGCGAACTGAGACCATGCAGGCTGACGGAAGGGGAAGGAGTCAATGCCTGACTCCCGCTCCAAGGCGACAGAGGGGTCCGGGTCTGGGGCCCCGCTCTCACCATCTTGACGATGCCCCGCTGCACGGTGGGGACCGCGGGTCCCCCGGAGGAGCCGCCGCTCTGCGCGGAGGAGGCCATGTGTGGAGCTGGAAGGGCAGCGAGTGGGGCGGCCTGCCGGGCTGGAGGTGTCAGGATAGGTGTCGGCGCTGGGGAGAGGTTGCCGCGACGAGGAGTAGGCAGGCAGGCGACAGGCTACCGACGGCGGACTGGATGGAGGCGCCAGGCGCACACTAAAGCAGCAGCGGGACTGAGAGCAAAAGAGGAGACGCGATCTCCGCCGCCGCCACACGTTCTACTCGCCGCGCAAGCGTGCCAGAGCGCCACCGCCCTCCGGCCAATTAGCGTCCAGAACCCGCCGGACCTCAAGCCAATAGGCACGCTGTTCGTGAAGCCCCGCCCCTTGGTTCCAAAAAGGGTGGGGAGCTCCAGGAAGCGCTGAAAGAGCTGATTTGCGGTGACGGGCGAACTACGGGGCGGGACTTCCGGGGAGGTCTGAGACAGTGGTGTCGGGAGGTGTAGTGGGAAGGAAAGGACACGTCAGCATCTGGCCGTGGGGCGCGGGGAGCCATGGGAGCACCGAAGGCGGGGCCGGTCGCGCCCTCCTGCCTGGCCCCGCCCCCGACCCCGACCCGCCCCTCCGGCGGCAGAGCGGGCACGTGAAATAGCTGCACGCCCGGTCTGAGCACCAGGCCTCCGGTCCTGGAGCCTGGGAGTCTCCGTGCAGGCTGCTCTCGGAGCTCCGGCGTTTCCCCTCTGCAGAGTAGAGGCGACTTTGGAAAGTCGCAGTCATTGGGCAACCTGCTGATGTTGGTCTTGACTCGGAAAGCGGCCGCGGATCTTTACCACTGGGGTAAAGTGAGCTCTGCTAATGTTTGTTGATGGAAGTAATAGCGGAGCGACGCGTCCTGTTCACGCGGAGAATGACCTCGTTTTCTGATTTCCTTGCTGCTCCAGCTGAGCTTGGAAAAGCCTTGGGATGTGCCATCCCAGAACTGGGCAGAAAACCCCTTACCTCACTCCTGTCCTCAACAATTTAGGTAACAATATTGAAGTGGGACAGGAAAGTCATATCCAATTGGATGTTTAGGGAGAATTTATATTCTTGGAGTACCCCTTTGTAGAGCATAGGTCTTTGTATGTATTATTTAATAATGAAACCTGGCCTTACGCTAAAGATACTTCTTCACTATAACTTTTTAAAAGAAGTTGTGTATTCACCGGTTCCTCACATCAGAATCAAGTTTTGAGGTTAGCATCTTTGTTTATCTCTAAAGTCTAGTGTTCCTGATCATGAGTGCACCCTGTTCAAAAACGCAAAGCGGTCTTTACTAGTACACTCCACCGGATTATATACTTTATCAGTATTGATGAGGGCTTGGCCAGTGTCCTGTTCTCTTAACTCCGGATCCTCATCCCTAGTGAATTTGACCTATGTAGCAGTTTAGCCACCCTCCAGAATATTTGAAATAGTATAAATTTATAGTTGAAACTGTAATTCCAAACATCTCATTTTCTGATCATAATTACTGTTCTTCTTCCATACTCATCCACTTAATTCTCTTTTGACTTGTATTAATTTTCTATTTCGTCACAACCATTGATCATGCAAGTCAATACTAACAACCAAATTGTATGGCGCAGAAGCATGCACAAAATACACTGCTACGTACTTTTCCCCTACAGTATGTAATTTAGTCCTTGGGACAAGCCTACAAGGTGCATACAATCTGTTTCTTCAAAGGAGGGCATTGATGTTTTGTCTGTTTTAAAGTGAACAGGGACCTCAAGATGGCTCCACAGGTACAGGTGTTTGCATGCAAGCCTGTTGACCTGAGTTCAATCCCTAGGACTTACACGGTGGAATGAGAAAAGCAACTCTTGCAAGTTGTTCTCTGATCCTTCATGCAAACTGTGACATGCACGTGCACACACAAACACACCACGCACATACATAAAGAAATGTAATTTTTAATTTTTTTAAAAAGATTTATTTGTTTATTTTGTATACAGTGTTATATCTTCATATATGCCTACAGGCAAGAACAGGGCACTAAACCTCATCACAGATCATTGTGAGCCACCATGTGGTTGCTGGAAATTGAACTCAGGACCTTTTAGTAGAGCAGCCAGTGCTCTTAACCTCTGAGCCATCTCTCCAGCCCTTTTCTAAAATCTTTTTTTTTTTTAAGAGCATGTCCTGGAACTAGCTCTTGTAGACCATGCTGGCCTCGAACTCACAGAGATCTGCCTGCCTCTGCTTCCCAAGTGCTGGGATTAAAGGTGCACCACTGCCTGGCTTAAATTTTTTTTATTAAGCAATGCTAGGCCAGGATTTTAAGGGATGGAGTCAAGATGTGACTAGAAGTGTCGACCACATGTAGTCTGATCTCAGGTATTTGCCTGCTTCTCCAGTAGACAAACATACCTCCTCATCCTCTGCTTGCTTTTATAGAATCCAGAACCCAGACAAAGATGTTAATTCTCCAATCAACCTCCATGGGAAAAACACCACTCTGTGTGAGCCTTCTGTCTCCTTTCTTCAGTCTACCCTCAATGTCATTCAGCCCTCTGCACCATTGCCCCTTGTTCTTACTGTGATGCATTTTCCAGTCATGCCAATCCCTCAACTTCAGAACAAAATTCAGCTCCTTAGCACAGCACACCTGGCCCCGAACTACTTCTCAGACATTTATTCCCCCCTTTCTTTTATGGTTCTAGTGTTTATTTATTTATAGTCTAGATCTAGACCCCACAAAGTCTAGATCGGACTGTCTAGAACTTTCCGCAGTAATGAAAATGTTCTCGTTGTGCTCTGTCCAGCATGGTAGCCACCAGCCGGCTGTAGCTAATGAGCACTGGAGATGTTGCAAGTGCAACCGAGGAAGTGAATTGTTAATGTTATTTCATTTTAATTAATTTAGCTCACATTGCTTGTAACCATTGTGTCACACACTGCCCAACTGGGTCATAAAATTTTAGTCTTGCTGTTGTGTCTGTTACCAGGATCTTTTATGTAAGTTTTTAAAGGGTTTATATATGCCTCGTGTACCCATACCTGATTAAAGTGCATAATGGCACACAGATACATGCAGGCAAAACACCAAAGCACATAAAATAAAAATATATCATTTAAAAAAAACTTTTGTGCTGGGCGGTGGTGGCGCACGCCTTTTATCCCAGCACTCGGGAGCCAGAGGCAGGCGGATCTCTGGGAGTTCGAGACCAGCCTGGTCTACAGAGCAAGTTCCAGGACAGGCTCCAAAGCCACAGAGAAACCCTGTCTCGAAAAACCTAAATAAATAAATAAATAAATAAGCTACAGAGAAACCCTGTCTCGGAAAAAAAAAAAAAAAAAGTTCGTTCTGGAGAGGTAGCTCAGAGGTTAAGAGCACTGACTCAAAGGACCTGAGTTAAATTTCCCAGCACCCACATGGCAGCTTACAACTGTCTATAACTCCAATTCCAGGGAATCTGATACCCACTTCTGGCCTCCATTGACACTGAACTTAACATGGTAGACATATATACAAGGAAAACAACCAAACAAGTAAACAATAAAATAAAAGCCTAAAAAAATTAACTGCATAATGGTATAAATCACCTTTTTTCTTCTTAAAATGGTTTGTGAGATGGGGTCTCCCCAAGTGTCTCAGAATAGCCCCAAACTATCAACTTTCCTGCCTCAGCCTCCTGAGACCTGGGATTGCAGGTATGTAATAGCACTTTCTGCTTTAAAGCAAATTTCTAAGGAACCAGTCCAAAGATTTTACTTTATAACATTAGAAGTGGAACTCAAATCCTGTTTTGCAAAAAATAAGGAAGGAGAGGGAACGACCAGCCTACAAATCACAATCCCAGAGAACCTAGACAACAATGAGGACCCTAAGAGAGACATACATAGATCTAATCTACAAGGGAAGTAGAAAAAGACAAGATCTACTGAGTAAACTAGGAGCATGGGGACCTTGGGAGAGGGCTGAAGAGGAAGAGGAAGGGAGAGGCAGGGAGGGGAGCGGGGAGCGAGGGAGAGGGAGAGAGAGAGACAGAGAGAAAGAGAAAGCCAGGCATGATGGCTCATGCATCTCTAGTCCCAGCACTGGGAAACTGAAACAGGAGGATTTATACAAGTTAGAGGCCAACTTGGTCTACGTGGCAAATGCCAGGTCAGTCAGGGTTCCATAGCAAGACTCTGTCTCAATAAATAAATAAATAAATAAATAAATAAATAAATAAATTTTAAAAATCCAACCAAACAAAAATAGACAATTTATCCTATTCTTTGAGATATAAATATTTTGCAAGCCTTGTGGTGCAATTCTTTACTAACCCAAGGAAGATACGTTGCCTTATCTTTTTTTTTTTTTTCAAGGTCTGATCATTTATTTGTTACCCTTACAGACTTATTTTTGACTGGACTCAGACTTAGAAGAAGCTCTCAGCGAGGACAGCCTTCGCCTCTTGGCAATCTGTTCCTGGCGCTTTTCTTTGGCTTCCTTCATTCTCTTGGCCAAAAGTTTAGCATATTCTGCAGCCTCCTCCTTGTTTTTCTTTGTTCGTTGCTTCTTCAGAGCAATACGCCAGCGTTTGTGTTGCAGAACACGTGGGGTCACAAGACGCTGAATCTTGGGTGCCTTGGTCCTGGGCTTCTTACCTTCTTTGTTTAAAGGCTTTCTGACAACGTACTGGCGGACATCATCTTCTTTAGAAAGATTAAAAAGCTTACGGATTCTACTAACTCTTTTAGGTCCCAACCGACGAGGCACAGTAGTATCTGTCAGTCCAGGAATATCCTTCTCTCCTTTTTTTACAATAACCAAGTTGAGAACACTCAGATTGGCATCCACAATGCAACCTCAGACAGATTTGCGCTTTCTCTCTCCGGTTCTCCTTGGTCTATAACAAGAATGCCCCTTACTCAACAGCAGGCGCACTCTGCCATGGGTCAGGACACCTTGTTTCATGGGAAAACCTTGTTTGTCATTCCGCCACTGATTCGGACCACGTAACCCTTCCACTCTTCACCCAGGGCATCGGCAGCCACTTCCGTGGCCATGCGCTTCTCATAGAAGGTCCGAAGCTTGCGTTCATCGTCCACTTCGATGAGTTTTTGGCAGCCGCTGGCTGGGAAGGAGATATTCAGCTTCATCTTCGCACAGCCGACCGCCTAGGAGGCACCACGAAAAAGAGGACGATGCCTTATCTTAATTATCACGTGAAGGATTCATGGAGGTATAAAACTCGTCTATATGAGTTGAGTCATGGTCACAAAACTTGGCTGGTCAACTTTGAAGCTAGTCTTTCTGCTACTTGGTGGCAAATTCAACCTTTGTTTCATCCCTCTGAATGGCATTCAACCTTGGTGGTCTGTAGTCTTGTACAATTATATAGTTTTACTCCTGCTGCAGCTGTTGGCTTTGAGCACTGTTGAGTTTTCACTGTAGCCTGCCTGCCATCCAGATTTCTAAAGAAATGGTGCCACCTTTGTTGTAGGGAGTCTCTAACTAAAGATGGCCAAGCAAGAATGAAACCTGAGCATTTCTTTCTATCCCTGGAACATGGAAGCCAGTGATTAGCAAACTCAGTTACAGAGGCTCCACCAGATAATAATAGCAAGCTCTGTTAACTTCAAGATAAGCATACTTTTCCCCTCAGAGATCGAGGAGTGAGAAGTACATGTTCAGAGACACAGTCATGCCAGTAAAGCACCTGAGCTCTCTTGGCTTATCTCTCAGAGCTGCAGAGGAGCTGCTTCAGCTCCATGCACCGGAAGAAAAAGAGGAGGCAGGGCCAGTATCAAAAATAGCTCCCCATAGCCAAGAGGTGGTGGCTCATGCCTTTAATCCCAGCACTCGGGAGGCAGAGGCAGGTCTGGTCTAGAGAGCGAGTTTCAGGACAGGCTCCAAAGCTAGAGGGAAACCCTGCCTTGAAAAATCACATTTTTTAATCAGGAAAGCATTAGTTTTCTTGGAAGTACCTACTGCAAGGCCTGGCCTCTTCTCACTGCAGAGGCAACAGAGATGGCATTTAGATGAGAAGGTAGGAGATATCAAGAATGAGTAAATCAAGAAGAAATCAAGAATGAGGTGGTCTCAACACTGGACGTCTTCTTCACTTCTGGCTCTATTCTGCCCTCGTAGGACTCTGGCTTGTTCCCTATCTCATACCTTCTTCAAAGTAAAATCCCGGTCCCTCATACTCTCCAGGCTTCAAAAGCAGCAAGCTTGTATTTTAACATTGCTGGCTCCGTGTCTCTCTTCTAAGGCAGACTCCCTCAATTGCCTTTCAGGGAGATGCAGAGCAGGGATTCCTGGCCTTGGTTGTTCACAATGGCTCCAGCAGTTCTAGCTCTACTATGGAACTCACTCCAAACACACTCTCAGCCACTTATTGCTCAGTTCAGACACAGTTCCCCCTCCAACCAGAAATGAATTCTCCCATCCCTGTTTCCCCAGACCCTTTAAAAAATACTTTTCCCAAGTGATGTGCTCCGTAGCCTCCTGGTACTATAGTTATTTATGTAGTGGTTGAACTGACCTAAACTTTATTATAATAAGCTCCTTTGAGTCATTGACATTTATGTCCCTTGTTGGCCTAGCATTGCTTTCTTTCATTCCTGTAATCTCCATAGCGAGCTAAGGCAAGAGGGTTACTATGAATTTGAGGACAGCCTGAGCTATATAGTGAGTTCCAGGGTAGTATAGGCAATAGAGACCTTGTTTCAAGAAAACAACCAAAACAGAGTCTGGGAAAATAGCTCAGTTGATACTAAGCCTATTAACATGCACGAAGCCCTGGGTTTGATCCCTACCACTGCATAAAACTAGATGATTATGCAGCCTGAGTAGTCCATCAAATCCCGGTAAATATCTGACCAACCAGGTCATAAAGTTAGGTATCTATACCTATAGTGCCTATAGCAGCACTGCTTCATCAAATATATGCATATATGTGTATATGTATGTATGTATGTATGTATGTATATGTACACACACATACTTGGCCAGCTCAAAATGGGCCTTGAAGGCACACTTAATCTGCATGAACAAGATCCATTGTCCCACGTCCCTACTCTTGCTGTACTGCCTTCTTGTTCCTAGCTGCACCTATGGCCTTACAGGCAATTCTCTCTTACAACAAGTGGAAGTGGAAGAGAGGATTCAGGTCTGGGTACCAGTAGCTATGTTCCATATGCAAGAAACCAGAAGTCAACTGGTTGCATCTGCCCACTCCCTTCTCTTGGAATTTTTTTTTTTTTTTTGAGACAGGGTTTCTCTGTAGTTTTGGAGCCTGTCCTGGAACTCGCTCTTGTAGATCAGGCTGGCCTCGAACTCACAGTATCCACCTGCCTCTGCCTCCTGAGTGCTGGGATTAAAGGCACACGCCACCACCGTCTGGTCTTTGGGAATTCTTGTAGGACAGTGATGAATATAATAAATGCACTCAATTTTCGGGGCAGTGCACCTACTTGATTATTTTATATGGAAGGAGAAATGGCCAAACATTCAACCATTTACCAATTTATGAGTCGTGGCCAATTTTATGGAGCCCATAGAAGGGTAGTGGTTGGATTCTTCAGGATAGAATAGATGCTCCAAATCACTGTTCCATACCGCATGCTGTTTCTTCTATGGTTGGGATGAAGCGGTCTGATAATGTCTTCTTAAACCTGGCTGTGTGTGAAATCTTCAGAGTTAATTTCGTAAGTTCACTTCCATGGACTCTTTCCAATGTGACTCAGTATTAAGACGAACTTGAGTAGCCCTCCAGAATATGCTCAGAACAGTTTTTCTGGTAGAATGACTACTAATAGGTGGAAAATTAGATAATAAGGAAAGCCATTGTCTTCGGCTGTTACACGAGAGAGAAACAAATTTTTATATTCTTTAGGCTACTAAGTAATATTGTGACCTATATTAGTTCTTTTGCTTTAATGGCTAGCCTGTCCTACGTGAAATTAAGACACACATGGTTTCTTGAGAAGAGGAAGAAATAGAGCCATAGACTACTGTAAACAGGAGTTATTTTTTTTGGGGGGGGCGGTTTCGAGACAGGGTTTCTCTGTAGCTATGGCCCCTGTCCTGGAACTAGCTCTTGTAGTCCAGGTTGGCCTCAAACTCACAGAGATCTGCCTGCCTCTGCCTCCCGGGTGCTGGGATTAAAGGCGTGTGCCACCACTGCCCGGTGAAGGAGTTAAAAATTATTCATGTCCCAATGAGTTATTCTGTGTCTAATTTATTCAATGAGTTGTTGGAGAGGTGACTCATTGGTTAGAAGCATTTGCTGCTCTTGCAGAGAACCTGGGTTCAGTTCCCAGCACCCAGATGATAGCTTACAGCCATCCACAACTCCAGTTCCAGGGGATCTAGCATTCTCTTCTGGCCTCTGTGGGCAGTACGCACGTAGCACATCTACATGCATGCAGACAAAACATTTATACACCTAGAACATAAATAGATTAATTAAAAATTGTTCAATGATAACAACCCTCTCTTTAATCTCATTTTCTACTCTAAATATCCCCAATACTGATAGAATGAGAACTAAATAAACATTTAGACCATGTTAAGGCCCAGTTACAGGCCAAATGACAGCTTATTATTCTCAGAGACCTTGTTGAAGTACTTAATGGTCTGGCCTATGATTCCGTAAGATTCACTTGACGGCATGACTGTCTGCCACTGATGGCCAAGCACTATTTATTGGTCTGCTGAACTCTGTGCCCACGGGACAGAAAGTTTACAGGGCAGCTTGGACCAGCTGCGCAGTCTTCCACTGGGCTCCACTCAAAACTCGCCACTTTGTAGGACACATCTGTAGCACTTGGCTTGGAAGTTTGAATCCTGGTCCTCGATGTTTTCTCTTACTACTTCATGAAATTCAGATCAGTCACCTAGGCAATGCTTGTTACTTGGATAAATCTGTTTGATGTTATCATCTATGTGTTCGTGGAAAACTAGGATTCTTTAGGAGTATCTAAAGATATTAGGTGTATTGTCACACCACAACATAGACTACACATATACTATTTTAATAAGAGACATAGTAGCTAGTAGGTTTATAGTTAATTAAATTAGACACCCAATTTTGGAAACCATAAAACTAATTTAAAAAATTTTTTTTTTCATGATTTGTTCTTCCTGGTCTGGGGGAACGACAGTTGATAAACCACTTGTTCTGTAAGCCGTTCAAATCCCCATAGCCCACGTAAAAAGTCAGGCATGGTGGCACACAGGTGGACTTGCAGCTGTGCTGCAACCTCTGGAGCTTGGTGGCTGACTAGATCCAGCACCTCAGGTGTTCTCTCACACATGCACGAACATATCCACACATACACATGAATGCGCATGTGTCCAGTACAGAAGTAAGTACAAAAGTTCATTCCTCCAAAACCTGTCTTATACCACACACTATTAAGTTTCTCTGGAGAAACAAACTAAAAGAATGTGTCTCTAAATCTGTCTGTCTCTGCTGATTTAAGAACTAACTTTAAATTTTTTTTTTTTTTTGATTTTCGAGACAGGGTGTGTGTGTGTGTGTGTGTGTGTGTGTGTGTGTGTGTGTGTGTGTGTGTAGAATGTATATGGATGCCTGTGGAGGTCAGAAAAGGGCATCAGACCTCTAAAGCTGAAGCTACAGTTGGTTGTGGGAAGCCCAAGGTGGGTGATGGGAACTGGAATCAAGTCCTCTGGAAGGGCAGGAAGTGCCCTTAACCACTGAGTCATCCCTCCAGCCCCAGGAATAACTCTTGTAATTAAAAGGTTGGCAAACCCAAAAGCCGCAGAGCAGGCTGGAGAGCCAGAGATGACACTGCTGAGCATGGAACCTAGTGTCATATGCACTAGGAAAATGCTCTGTCATTTAGCTCTGTCCCCAGCCTGATTATTGAAATGTTTGTGTGATTTAACCTCGTAAGGTTTGTTTTATTGCTTATGTAGAAAAATGACAACAAGTTGAGGAAGGAAAAGCAAACAAATATTTTGAGAACCAAAACATTGATGTGTCACGTTGTATATCCTCAGCCTTCTCGATAAAGTGGAACAGAGAATCAGAAGACAGCAGGAGTCTCTATGAAAGAGAGGCCCTGGGGCCCTTTCCAAGGAAGGCGGTGACCTGAAATCATCAAAGGCTGAACCTCTGGGGTGGCATGATTCCCCACCAGGAAGGCAATGTCAGCTGTCTGAATTAAGAGTTACCAAAGCAAGAGGTCAGGAGTGCAGGGGAAGCAGGGACGTGAGCCTGGGACTTGATGGCTAGAATGTCAGGGTGGGGCAGCCCCCCAGTAAAAGACCAGAGTGCAGACAGACATGCCATTGCTCCAGGCAAAGGGGCAAGGGTGGACTTGAGACACAGCCAGGGTCCAGAGGGCGGCATGGTCCACTCACGGTGGATTTCAGGTGCCCCTTGCCGGATCATCTCCAGATTCATTCTGCTGGAAGATAAGTATGGAGCCACATTCCCCTGCAATACTACAGAGACACCAAACCCAGCAAACCATCGCTGAGACTGTTCTTTGTGCTTCAGAGTGGCATAAACTCCAGTAAGAGAGGATTTTGTGAGACAGCGAGACAGCTCTTAATTCCGCAGCCCCATTGTTCAGCAGGGAGTGGCTAGCGGAGTTACTCTCTTGAGGGTGCTTCCGAGTATAGCATGTAGCTTCCTACCGAAACTGAAACAAGCTAAACAGCCAGAGAGTTTTGTGTTGCTTCTACATTTTGAAAATGAGACTTCCGCCATAAGGCATCTGAGCCGTTTCTCTGCCTGAAGCTTTGCCCCCTGAAACAGAAAACAAAGATAGGCAAAGTCTCTACCTTCTGAGAGCCAGCATTCTAATATTAGAACTCCAGGGTACTATCAATGTGCTAAGTGATTCTCAACTTGTCACGACCCCACAGGGGTTAGATATCAGATATTTACATTATGATTCATAGCAGTATTAAACTTTATAAGGTAGCAATGAAATAATTTTCTGTTTGGGGGTCACCACAATATAAGGAACTGTATTAAAGAGTCACGGCGTTATGGAGGCTGAGAGCCACTATGCTAGTAGATTTTAAATTTGAAGTCTGCAAGAAGTACTTGCAACGAAGACAAAATAAAAATAATAATGTAAGGTTATACAATTTTCATGGATCAAAAGAAATGTATTTGATGACAAGAGCTGGCCATTTCCCTTGATACAGAATTTTTTTATTTATTTATGTATATAATTTATTTATGTATATAATAGTCTGCAGGCCAGAAGAGGGCACCAGACCCCATTACAGATGGTTGTGAGCCACCATGTGGTTGCTGGGAATTGAACTCAGGACCTTTGGAAGAGCAGGCAATGCTCTTAACCACTGAGCCATCTCTCCAGACCAGCAGTGTCTCTTGATTATACTTGGCAACTTNTTGTGAGCCACCATGTGGTTGCTGGGAATTGAACTCAGGACCTTTGGAAGAGCAGGCAATGCTCTTAACCACTGAGCCATCTCTCCAGCCCTTTTATTGGTTTTTTCGAGACAGGGTTTCTCTGTGGTTTTGGAGCCTGTCCTGGAACTAGCTCTTGTAGACCCAGGCTGGCCTTGAACTCACAGAGATCCGCCTGCCTCTGCCTCCTGATGGCTGGGATTGGATTAAAGGCAGGCACCATCACCTGGCCCTAAAGTTTTTAAGAGATCAATAAATATGACTTTTCTTGTATTAAGTCCATGCAAAAACCTAATGAAATATTTTTGGATTGCAAGTTAGTGAAAATTACATGGTAGAAAAACAGTAATCATTATAAAAGGAGAACTTTGCTTTAAAAAATAGGACCAGGGCTAAGGAGGTGATTCAGTTCTCACTGTGCAAGCATGGAAAAGACCTGAACTGGAATCCCCAAGAACCCATGTGAAAAGCCAGGCATAGCTATGCATGTGTCTAACTTCAGATTAAAGGGTAGAGACAGCCAGATCCCGGGAGCTTTCTGCCTGGCCAGCCTAGCCCCAAATCTCTGGTGTAATAAGAAACACTTATCTCTACAGCAGTAGTTCTCGACCTGTGGGTCGTGACCCTTTTGGAGGCAGAGCAACCCTTTCACAGGGATTGGATGTATATCAGATACTCACATTATGATTCATAACAGTAGCAAATTATAGTTATGAAGCAGCAGTGAGAGAACTGTGGTTGGGGTCAGCCATAGGGAGCTACATTAGAAGTCCCAGCACCAGGAGGGTTGAGACCACTGCTTTGAAGAGTTAGACTGGGGGCAATAAAGGAAAACTACAGAACTCTTCCTCTGGCCTCTGGGCAACCTGCACACCATGTGCACGCAACACACACACACTATGCATGTGCACACACAAAAAAATAGTACCAAAACATTGAATTATTCCCACCCACAATCAAAACACATCAAAAAGAGAAAACTAAACCTTCTAAAATAGTGTAACTGGACCAAGTGGAGAGGTTAATGTGTAGGCATTCAATAACACAGACCATCTTTGTGAATGAAGTTTTACAGAGGATTCCTTAACCTCGCCATGATTCTGGTGCTCCACTAATTTCTTCTAGTTTGGGATGTAGCTCAATGGTTCATTGTCTGTTATGCTCAAGACCCCGAGTTCAACCCCCAGCATGAGTGAATGGGGATGCAGGGGGATTTTGAGGCAAGCATAGTGGTACACACCTGGAATTTTAACACTCAGGAAGCTGAAGGGGGAGGACCAGAAGTTGGAGGCCTGTCTCAAAAAGTAAAATAAAATCCTGTCCGACAGCACTGGTTCAGAGTGTATGGAGTATAACCTGTGATAAAAGCTTTTAAAGATGGTTCAAGCCTTTTGACCTGATGACTCTGTTTTGGGAAAGCTCAAGAAATATTTGTCTTAGGGCAGAATGAAAAGAGTTCAAAACAAATGAGGCCTAAGGGTTGACAGGAGTGTGGCTGTCACGATATGATTGTGAAACTTAGTCCTTGTGAAACTTGCAAGTTGCTTACCATCTCTGAGTCTCAGTTTCCTCATCTGTAAAATGGACTGCTGTGAAATTGGATGAGATAATGAATGAAGAGTGCCCAGAAGTGAACTTAGGGTACCTAGGATCTAGCTCCTAATCAGCTTAGAGATGGTGACAATCTGGAGAATTTAAAACCACTGAAAGTAGAAAAGATAAGAAAAGATGAGCTGGGGATGGAGGTGGGGCAGATGGATCTCTGGGAGTTCAAGGCCTGGTCTACAAGAGTTAGTTTCAGAACAGTCTCCAAAGCTAAGGAGAAAGGGAGAAAGCCTGGCTTAAAAAAACAAACAAACAAAAAATTCAGCAATACCACTTTGGGGTATATGTCCAAAGGATGCTCAATCGTGCCACAAGGCATGTGCTCAACTATGTTCATAGCAGCATTGTTTGTCATAGCTAGAACCTGGAAACAACCTAAATGCCCCTCGACCAAAGAATGGATAAGGAACATGCAATACATTTACACAATGGAGTACTACACAGCAGAAAAAAATAACAATATTTTGAAATTTGCAGGCAAATGGATGTATCTAGAAAACATCAAATTGAGTGAGGTAACCCAGACACAGAAAGACAATTATCACATGTACTCACTCATAAGTAGTTTTTAAACATAAAGCAAAGAAAACTAGCCCACAAATCACAATCCCACAGAACTTAGACAACAATGAGGACACTAAGAGAGACTTACATAGATCTAATCTACATGGGAAGTAGAAAAAGACAAGATCTCCTGAGTAAATTGGGAGAATGGGGAGCATGGGAGAGGGTTGAAGGGATGGGGAGAGGCAGGGAGGGAAGCAGAGAAAAATGTAGAGCTCAATAAAATCAATAAAAAAAAAGAGTGACTTCTTTTTGCTTAATTGGTTTTTGGAGAAAGGGCTCTAGTCTGTAGTTTAAGCTAGCCTCATACCCATCAGCCTCCTGCTTCAGCCTCCTTGAAATTGCTGGATTTACAGACTCTTGTCCCCACATCCAGCAAGCAGATGTCGCTTCCAAAGCTAGATTATTTAAAATGCTGGGTGCTTCCATAGTGTTCTTGCACTCAGAACCCACACCCATTCTTCCTTTAAACTAAAAATAAACAAATTATAATTAAGCAGATCCCAATGAAAATTTTCATTTCTGCCTATTGTTTTCTTCAAAGATTTCATACCAGATTAAAACTTCCTAGGATCAGGAAACTTGAGAAAGAGAAAAGTAGTTGGAACATAGTGGAAACACAATAAAAAGTTGCGATTGATTACAAGGTAGAAATGCTGAACTTTCCACCAACATCGTATACTCCTCTCCACAACCCCCCACCCCCACGCCTCGACCCCCACAAGTATTTGGGTGATCACAGGGGTTGCCACCATTTTGCTGGCCAAGGCTCATAGGCAGGACAGTACTCAGTTGGCTCCAGGGTCAGGCAGTGGAGAGAGGGATGCTGAGTCTATAAACCCTGCCTTCTCACTCTCCAGGCCAATACAATCTGGCATGCGCTCTGAGAAGAGAGCAGATTGCCTCTTTCTGGCGACAGGATGATTGATAGTTGTAGGGCTATGCTGTTCTAGCCTCCAGATCAGAATTCACCTAGGTGAGAAGTAAAGAACAGGAGTGAGTCCCTTGTGGCCATAAAGCAACCGCCTGGAAAAGTAACAAAAGACCCTTTCCTATTTGATTATTTTGTTTAGCCTTGCTCTGTTGAGAACTTCAGTGGACTGCATAATCCATATACTCATAATTTTTAGTAGCTAAAAAGCCTCCCGGTGCTAGGGAGATGGCTCGGTGAGCAAAGCGCTTGCTACACAAGCGCGAGGACCTGGGGTTGGGGCTCCAGCATCCACATAAAAGCTCACGCCTGTAACCCCAACACTGAGATCAGAGAAGCAGATCCATGGCCTCCCTGGCCAGCCAGTCTAACCTTAACAATGAGCCCAGACTCAAGGAGAGCATCTCAAACAGTAAGATGGAGGAACAATTCAGAAAGAGATCCCAGCATCTATCTCTGGCCTCCTCATGCGCCTGCTTGGGCAAGCCCCCCCCCCCCCCGCCCCCCCGCCAGACCCCCCGCCTTTTGCCCTCCATTGGTGCCTAAGCCAATTATACAAATGATCAATTTTCAATTTAAGTGGGGTGAGACGGTACTATATGTTTTTTTTTCTTTTTTTTTTTTATTTTTCAAGACAGGGTTTCCCCGTAGCTTTTGGTTCCTGTCCTGGAACTAGCTCTTGTAGACCAGGCTTGCCTCGAACTCACAGAGATCTGCCTGCCTCTGCCTCCCGAGTGCTGGGATTAAAGGCGTGCGCCACCACCGCCCGGCTTTTTTTTTTCTTTCTTTTTTTTATTTTTGAGACAGGGTTTCTCTGTAGCTTTGGAGCCTGTCCTAGAACTACTCTTGTAGAGAGCAGGGTGGCCTTGAACTCACAGAGATCCACGTGCCTCTGCTTCCCAGGTCCTGGGATTAAAGGCACGTGCCACTACTAAAGGCACGTGCCACTACCGCCCAGCAATACTATGTATTTTCTGTATATTATATTATCTTGTGAAATTCCTATGGTAATCCTTTAAACACAAACATTTCCATTCTAAGGCAAATGAGGCACAGGTTTAGGGAAATTCCAACCCTCCTTTCAGCCTACTGAGGTGCTGTTTTGGGAAGCCACTCAGAGGTCATCCTGCCCCACCCACACAGAAGCCGACGTCATTTTTACAAATCTCTCCTGTTTTATGTGGTTGTCCACGTGTGTGCTGTTTCCTTACCTCACAGGCCTGCTCTCTACTCATCTTTGCTTCCCCATCAGGCTTTTTCTCATCGCTGGAAGAAAGCACAAGGCTGGTAACACAGAAGGCTATGGCTTCCTTGCTGCTGTTCTATCTCCTGCGGAAACCTGTGTCGAGCACTTGGAATATCTTTTCCTGTTTATTCGACTTTATTGCCCTTTTCTTTCTTTCTTTATTGGTTTTTCGAGGCAGGGTTTCTCTGTGTAGCTTTGGGACCTGTCTTAGAACTCTGTAGACCAGGCTGGCCTCGAACTCACAGAGATCCGCCTGCCTCTGCCTCCCCAGTTCTGGGATTAAAGGCACCACCACTGCCTGGCTTTTATTGTCATTGTCTGTTAGGAAAGTTTATACCTATAAATTAACGATCAGACTCTCATAACTTCCTTTTTAGGTTAAGCAGTAAAGCGTCAAAGGCCCGGGACTAACTAAGAAAGATATTGTTCTGAAGATACTGTCATCCATTAAGAGCACTGGCTGAGATTCCGGAGGATCTGGGCTCAATTCCCAGCACCCACATGGCCTCTCACAGTCATCCAGACCTTCACAGGTTCCAGGCATGCACATGGTACATAGACATACAAGATAAATTTAAACTTTTTACAGAAAGATAATTTGTTTTTAATAGCCCTTGTTTGTCTCAGCTCTATCTTCATTTCCCTGTCCTTTTGGGGTGCGGGGGGGTCTCCTTTTTTCAGGTCCTTGGTAACCAAACACTGTCCTCTCCTCACTTCCCAGTAAGAGTAAGTGGTTGGCTGGGTACCCAGGCAGAACCCCATTACTCTGGCTCGTGGCTCTTGTTCCACCCTGACTTCCATTCTGGAAGACAGAAAATAACTTGAGGACTGTGACAGTCAGGGAGACCCTGGCCAGCTCTGGTCTCTTCCTTCCCCTGGGTCTAAGAACTGTCAGGAAAAGACAAACTGAGCCTAAGAGGAGACCTAAAATGACCGTCAAGGACACAGTGATGAGGTCAGAGTAGGATGGGTGCTATTGAATGGATCTCACAGAAGGACTTTCTAGTGAAGATGAGAACAGAGATAACGTGTTGGTGGAAGCTGGGGGAATATTTCCTTGCTAGCTGCTCACTTACAGACCCTGTCCAGGAAGGAATGCAGAGCTTCTCTTTGGGTGCCAGGCAGCCCAGTATAAAACAGAAAATGCCCTGTTGTTATGGCTTAGAAGGGCCTCGCTGTCCCTCTGTCGGCCTCAGTGTTAAGGGTGGCTATAGAAAAAGTGTTAATCAAAACAATGGAATTGCTAGTTGGTGGCGGTGGTGGTGGTGCACACCTTTCATCCCAGCACTTGGGAGGAAATGGAGGAGGATGTCTGTGAGTTCCAGGCCAGCCTGGTTTACAGAGCGAGTTCCAGGACAGCCAGAGCTACACACAGACAAGCACTGTCTCCGAAAACCAACCAGCCAATCAACCAAGCAGACAAACAAAATACAATGGAAGCATTCCTGCTGTGGGTTAAATTGTATCTTTCCCTAAAGCGTAAACTGAAGTTTTCAATCCGTGATTGTATTTGGAGATGAGTTCTTGTAGATATAACTATATCTTCTCCGATGAAGTCATCCCAGCACAAAGTAGAGCTCTATTCCAATAAGACTGATGTCAGTAAGTAAAGGATAAATGCGGAGAGACACACGTGTGCAGGAAGAACACCGTGGAGGATTTGGAGTTGCACTGCCAGAATGACGAAGCTGCCAGAGTCTGGAAGACAGCCCAGACCAGACCTTTCTCTGTGTTGTCAGAGGAAGCACAGCCTTACAGACGTCTCGAGCTCAGACTCCTGGCCTCCAGAACCGGGAAAAGACAAATTCACATTGTTTAAGCCACTTGGATTTTTAATCCATTGTTATGGCATCTTTGGCTAACGAATTCCTTTCTTGTGATTAAAATTGAAAAGATGGAGTAGAGTCACTTTAATTATTAGTAAGCTGAGCTCTCAAACAGAGACTGCAAAGATGGTGGCAGACGAGAGCCTGCATCTCTGTGGTTCCAGGCGGTGTGCTCCCTTCCACTCACTTGGCATTGGTGTCTCCGCTCTTGATGAGGCAAAACACAGAAGTCAAGCTGCTAGGGGCCTCTCATGCCTTTCCCTCATCTCGCTCCCACACATTCCTCCCAACTTCGTTCCTTCCCCTTTTGTCTCCTACTCTGTTGAACAATATTTTACATTTATAGCCAGACGGTGGTGGTGCATGCCTTTAATCCCAGCACTCGGGAGGCAGAGGCAGGCGGATCTCTGTGAGTTCGAGGTTAACCTGGCCTATGAGAGCTAGTTCCAGGAAAGGCTCCAAAGCTACAGAGAAACCCTGTCTCGAAAAAAAAAAAAACCCAAAAAACCCCAATATTTTACATTTATAATTATTGTGTGTGTGTGTGTGTGATGTGTGTGTGCACACACATGAACACCTGTGTGTATACATACCATGGAATGTATGTAGGGGTCAGAGGAAAATTTCATAAAATCTGTTCTCTCTCTCCATCATTACATGGTTTCCAGTGATTGAGCTCAGGTCTTCAGGCTTGCACAGCAAATTCTGTATCTGCTGCATCATCTCACCAGCCACCCCCCTCCTTCTTCCTTTTCCTTCTTCTTCTTCCTTCTTCCTCCTCCCTTCTTCCTCTTCCAGCATGGATAATATGTGCTTAGCTATGTAGCTAGTGTTTTCTGATTCCAATTCCAATTGACTTTATTTTTACTTTATGTGCATTGGTGTTTTATTCCATGTATGTCTGTGTAAGGGTATCAGATCCTCTGGAACTGGACCCACAGTTCTGTGGGACTGGGAATTGAGTCCAGGTCCTCTGGCAGAACAATCACCGTTCTTAACCTTTGAGCTATCTCTCCAGCCCCCTTATACCTCTTTTGTTTTGGTTTTGGCTTGGTTTTTTGGGCTTTTATTGTTGTTTCATTTTGTTTTTCCAAGACAGGGTTTCTCTGTGTAGCCTTGGCTATCCTGGAACTCTCTGTGTAGATCAGGCTGGCTTTGAACTCGGAGATTTGCCTGTTTCTGCCTCCCAAGTGCTGGGATTAAAGACATGTGCTACCACTGCTTGGCTCTCTTTTACCTTTTTGACCAGATCCAAGAGAATTTCCCTCCGGTTTGGAAACTCTCCTGTGGGGAAGAGCTGCCCACCACCATCGCCTAGCAGAAGTGTTCGGTGTTTCTGTGATGAATTTCTTTTACCTGTCTTCGTACTGGAGATGTGGGAGCCATGGCTTCTACAGATGTTTCCTTGCTTCAGTGACCCGCATCCAGAGACTTCATCTTCTTCATCTTCCTAGAGTGACATCTTCATTATTGCTCAAGGCTCCTATGCTGGCATCTCCCTTCTTCTCCAAAGCTCACCCAATGTTTCAAAAGAGCTTTCATTGTTTATTGAGATGAGGGTGAGGAGAGAGGAGGGAAGTGGAAATGTGTAAGGACTTCACTCTAAAAATGATTATGGTGAGCTGGGGCTGCGCCTCAGTAGAAGATGAGCGCTTGCCTAGGATGAGCAAGGACCTGAGTTTGATCTCCAACAAATATCATATAATTCCACTTATGTGGTGGACCTAAAATTGGTGAGTTCACAGAGACAGAAACTAGAATAGACACCACTAACAGTTGAAAGTGAAGATAGTTATTACTTTAAAGGGCACAAATTTCTGTTTGAGGTAATGAAAAAGTTGCAGTGATAAAGGGTTGTGGTGTTCATATAGCATTGTGACCACGCTAAACGCCTCTCAATCGTACCCTCAAAAGTAGCTAAAATGGCCAACTGATGTGATTAGCATAATTAAAAAGGAAAGAAAATTCCAGAGGTAAGAAACTCCACATCTTTACTACTGATTCAACATAATCACTCCTCTCTCTGGGTTACTAAGATTAGCTTCTTGGGGCAATCATGCTAGATAATTTAAACGGTCTTCTTAGTGCTTGTTTTGAAATACATTCCTGTTTTCTCAAGGGATAAATTATTCTCAGACTCAGCTTCCTCTAACTATGTTTATAACCCAAGCTGAATGCCTTCCCCAGAGAAAGTCAGACTTGTGCCAAGGGCCAAGGGATGGAGTCTTGGGGAAAACAGATGTCTCGTTGCTCTCTTCGTTGTCACATCTCTACTGCGACTCCTTTGTCACCTCTGTTTGGGTGCCAAGTGCCTTTCCTGACACCACTCTTGCGGTCAGGGGAGGTCTCAGAGGAAGGCAACAGGGGCGCTGGTGTTACCAGTTGCCATCCGTCACTACAAACTGCAGGGAGACTGAAGGGGGCGCCCGGGAGCTGACCCGGAGCAGCCTCTGCCCGCCACACTCCAGGTGACTGAACCAGGAGGCTGAGGTCAAGCAGCTTTGTCTCCAAATACTGTTCAGTCACTCGCAGCATCTTTAACTATATATTTAATTGTAAGAAATTTAAAAATATATATACAAATACAAAACTAGGAGAAAGAATGCAAAGGGTTGGGAGACTGGAAAGAATCCAGTATATTGTGAAAGGTCTAAATACTAGAGGGCAGGCAGGGAAGGGAACAAAAGTCTGAGATAAAAAGCAGCCTCCCTTGCACACTGGAGTCAGTGTCTTGCAGGGGTGGAGGGGGGGCATGAAGCGCTGCAAAATTTAGCCAGAGCTTAAGATGTTGACTTCCAGAGAGGAGAGTTGAAAGCAGAACGCTGATCTGATGCAGAACCAAGAACATCTGAGGACTGCTAAAGAGGAGGCGAGCTGAGGGTTAGGGTTGAGGGATGCCATCTGGGCTGGTAATGAAATCCATGGCCATGGATCATTCAGATCTGATTATCGTGCTGAATGGTGCCAAGCCAAAGATAGTAATAAGACTTTATTTATAATTGCCTATCTTTACATAGCTTGCTCTCTAGGTAATGCAGAGCCTCTGGCAGGCTGAGCAGGTGTTGTTTTGGGGACCTTTGTGGACACAGTGAGGATGAAGAGCCCTGGATTTCTGGGACAGAGGTAGGATCCTTATCAGGAGGGAGGGAGTTTTCCTTCTCATTTCCACTGGGTCTGGCTAAGCAGTGGAAGGTTAGCCAGGCTAGAGTATTCCAGGCGGCAGATTATAAGCTTATTTTCAGTGAGGACTAAAGAGAACTAATAGAATCCACGATCACTGTAACCTAGCCAAAAGTCCACAATGATAGAAGTGGGAGGCAAAGGCAGGAGAATGGGTGGAAGCTCACGGGCCAACTGGCCTAGCACACACAGCAATAAAGAGAGACCCTCAAACAAGGTGGAAGGCTGACACCCAAGCTTGTTTTCTGACCTCCACACTCATGTTATAGCACATGTGTGTCTATACACACACACACACACACACACACACACACACACAGCGAGAGAGAGAGAGAGAGAGAGAGAGAGAGAGAGAGAGAGAGAATGAATGAGGGAGGGCTATCTTTAAATGCAACTTTTTGTAATTTCAAAAGCCACACGACGAGCCGGGCGGTGGTGGCATTCACCTTTAATCCCAGCATTTGGGAGGCAGAGGCAGGCGGATCTCTGTGAGTTCGAGGCAAGCCTGGTCTACAAGAGCTAGTTCCAGGACAGGAACCAAAAGCTACGGGGAAACCCTGTCTTGAAAATAAAAAATAAAATAAAATAAAAGCCACACAACTATTTGCTAAGCAAGGTAACTCTGGGTCAAAAAGGGATTTCGTAAGACAGGCCAGTGAAAGCAGAGATCACAAGGGTCAGCTCCAGACGCCCAGAGCCAGGAATGACAGCCCTGCAGAGTTAGGGCAGGGAGGGAGGCCTGGGAATCTCTTAGGCTAGACTGTAATTCCTGAACTCAGTCAGTACACAGCAGTATTAAACTATTGATGCACAATAATTATAACATTAACAATAGCAAGCACATGGAATGTTCTTATGTGTGTTAACTTACGCAATACAACAGTCCAGACGAGGCAGCCGTATTCTTTTCTTTTCTTTTCTTTTCTTTTCTTTTCTTTTCTTTTCTTTTCTTATTTTTTCTTTTCTTTTCTTTTCTTTTCTTTTCTTTTCTTTTCTTTTCTTTTCTTTTCTTTTCTGGTTTTTCGAGACAGGGTTTCTCCGTGGCTTTGGAGCCTGTCCTGGAACTAGCTCTGTAGACCAGGCTGGTTTTGAACTCACGGAGATCCGCCTGCCTCTGCCTCCCGAGTGCTGGGATTAAAGGTGTGAGCCACCACTGCCCGGCTTCTTTTTTTTTTTTTTTTCTTATGTTGTTTTTTGAGAGAGTCTCACTGTGTGGCCTGGAACTCCCTGTAGACAAGGCTGGTCTTGAACTCACAGAGACCCACCTGCCTCTGCCTCCTGACCCAGGGGTTAAAGGTGTGCCCCATTATGCTTGGCTCATTTCATGGATATTGGAGAAATAAAATACAGAAAGTTGTTCAGCGAAACATGAGAAGAAAGATACATAGCAGAAGGCAAGTGTTTTGTTCTTTCCTTTTTCCCACTGCCTTTCTAGCCTGGCATGGGTTCAGTAATTATTTTCTGAAGTAACCATTAGTAGATCCAAGATCATGCAGGTAGCACAGCAGGTCGGTCTGGGATAAACGCAATGTGCTGGGCCAAGATGTAACCACGCTGTCCTAGGTACTGTTACAGGATAAGGACTCGGTGCGTGTCATCTGGAGCTACATCTTGATAAGCCTTGCCCCATCCTAACCTGACTATCTGAGAGAACACTGTCCAACTCATGTAAATGAGGCCAGCACAACCCTAACGCTGAGAGAAAACAGTGTGGGAGAGGAAAAGTGCCGACGTGCGTGTGAACAAATATATTAAAATCCTCAACAACATGGGAATAAATCGGATCCAGCAGCACAAAGAGAACTCTACACCGTGATCAAGTGGGATTTAGTACAACTAGGCAATGCCGGTGAAATATTTAAAAGTCTGTTAATGGAATCCACCACATTAGCAAGCTAGCAATGAAGAAACCACATCACTATATCAATTGGTAGAGGAAAGGCATTTAACAAAATCCAATACCCATTCATGACAAAGAACAACAAAACAGCAGCTACCAGCCTCAGAAAGTTACATAAAAGGTGAATTTCCTCAATGATTTCTTAAAAATCTTCAAACTCCCCACAGACTCATCATTTGTAATAAATGTACTGTTCTGGTGGGAGATATTGATAATGTAGCAGGATGTGGATATGTAGATGCAAATGTAAGAGGTACCTTCGAGTCAATTCTGTTGTGAACCTGAAACTGCTTTAAAGCACAAAATATCATACATACACACACACACACACACACACACTTAATTTTTATTTATTTTTAATTTATTCTTCTCTCAACACATTTAGTTTTTTAATTTAATTTATTTATTTTGATTTATTTTTTTTTTAATGCAGGATTTCTCTGTGTAGCCCTGGCTGTCCTAGAGCTCACTCTGTAGACCAAGCTGTCCTTGAATGCAGAGAGCTGTCTACCTCTGCCTCCCGACATGTGCCACCATGCCTGGTCACACAATTAATTTTTAAAAAGTTTTTTAAAAAACCGCATAGACCATTCAACGCAATATCAATGAATTTGAATAAAGTCGGATAATTCACACTCCTCAACTTAACACTTACTTAAAAGCTACAAGATAGCATAGCGTTAGTGGAAGAATAGGGGATCAATTCGACCACACAGAGATAAAGAAAACCATATCAGTACTGTTACCATTCCTATTTCATTTTATGTGTAGAAATGCTTCACTTCCATGTTTGTCTGTGTATCATGTGTGTGCCTGGTGCCCACAGAGGTCAGAAGAGAGTATCGGATCCCCTGGAACTGGGGTTATGGATGGTTGAGTCACCATGAGGATGCTGGGAATGAAACCCAGATCCGCTGCAAGAAAAATGTTCTTAACTGTTGAGCCATCTCTCCAGCCTCCAGTCAAATACGCTTGATCAGGGAACAAAGGTGATTCAATGAAGAAAAGCTAGTTCTTTCAACAAATTTGAACAACTGGGATGCATTTTTTATACTTTTAAAAATGAACATAGGCTTAGATTATACATTTCAAAAATGTCAATTGAAAAACTATAAAACTTCTGACTGGCAAATACCAGTGGTGGATACCTGTAGTCGCAGCCCTTGGGAGGTAGACGCGAGAGACTTAGGAGCTCTAGGTCATTGTTGGCTACTTAGTGCATTCCAGGCAAACCTGAACTTCATCAGATCCTGTTGCAAAAAAAGCAAAAAGACAGATGTGCTATTACATGCTCTCAGGAGACAAGAGTCAGTCAGATCTCTGAGTTCCAGGCCATCCAGCGTTACGTAGTGAAATCCTGTCTCAAATAAATCAACAAATAAGCAACCAAAACAATACACCAAAAGAAAAAAATTATCACATAAGCTGGGCTTGGTAGTCAATGTCTTTAATCCTAGCAATGGGGTTAAAGAACCAGATGGATCTCTGAGTTCAAGCCCAGCCTGGTCTATGAAGTGAATTCCAGGACAGGCAGAGCTACAAAATAGAGAGTTCCTGTCTCAAAAAACAAACATCAAAACAGACCATAGCAATTTCTAGCAAGGATACAAAGCAACAGGAGCTGTCCTCTGCTCTTTCTAGGGATGTCAAATGGTGTGGAAACATTAGACTATACTTTGTCGGTTTTTCCCATAACTAAAAGTAGTCTAACATATAACTGAGCAACTGTGCTCCTAGTATGTTGAAAATTTGCGTGTCCACTAAAACCTGCGCATAAATGTTTACACTAGCGTGACTTATAATTGCTCAAACTATACAATGTTCCTCATAGGTGAACTGGGGTTCATCTATACAATAGCTCAGTATTTAGCAGTAAAAACAAAAGAACAATCAGTATATGAATAATCATGGATGATATTAAACAGATACTTGCTAGCTGAAAAGGTGACATATTCCATGACTTCACTGTATGATATTCTGGAAGAAGGAAAACTATAATAATGATAATAAAGTTCAGTGTTTACCAGGTGTTTAGGAAAAGGAGAAAGGTTGAATTTGGAATGGCAATAATTCTTAGGTAGTGAATCTACTATTCTGTATGATGACATAATTGTGGACACATCTACAAAATGTTACAACATAAAGAGTAAGCCCAGTTATGCAATTTTGAAACACTCACGTAAGAGGTCAGAGGGACCTAAAAAAGAATGCGGAATGTATCAAAGCAAACCAGCAGCTCTGGACATCTATGAACAACCCACAGAAGTGGATAGCAATAATGTTGCTACCTTAGGAAACTCTGAGTGGGAGAGGGGTCAAAAAAAAAAAATAAAGGTAAGAGAATTTGTACAGAGGCTGGAGATGTAGTCCAGTGATGGAGAAATTATCTGCATCAATAGGTCCCTAGAAAAAAGCTTCTGCACTGAAATGAACAGATGTAACTAAGCACTACTCTCTGGTGGAAAAGATGTTACCCAGGGGCAGTTGTGTTAACCATTCTGACACAGCAATGATGTGTACTGGAACTGGAAAAATTGGTAAGTAGGTGGTGAATTATGTTTTACACCCAAACATGGAAGAAACAGAAATGGTTCCTGTACTAATGGATTACAATGAGCAACATCACGTTTATTTTACTATAGATTCAAATGCATACATATAGAAACACGCATGTATTTCTTTGTTTTGTTGGTCAACTGGAAGAAACTAGAAGTGTTGACATCCTATTAGAAACGAGCACACGCCTGGCGGTGGTGGCACAAGCTTTTAATCCCAGCACTCGGGAGGCAGAGGCAGGTGGATCTCTGTGAGTTCAAGGCCAGCCTTGTCTACAGAGTGAGTTCCAGAACAGGCTCCAAAGCTATAGGGAGACACTGTCTCAAAAAACAAACAAACAAACAAACAAACAAACAAAAAAAGAAGCTAGCACCCTAGTCCCCAGATTTTGGTTTCTCATATTATTGTCCATTAAAAGGACTAGAGCTCCTTGGAGAAACAGATTGTTCTAGGAGTGGGAAATAGACAAGATAAACCTGGAGTATCTTTCAAGTGTCAGAAAGTAAGGACGCGCTGTGACAATCACCCCCAAATAAAAGTCACACAAACTCCATGTGGGTCCGGCCAGTGAGGGCATGCTGAGGGGACAAGGGACTGATGACCAGCCCTGAAGCAATGAAGCAGCAAAATGAAGTAGTTCATTTAGTTATACCCCAAAGAATAAAATAACTTTTCTTAGAAATAAATACATCTATATTGATTCCTACAGAGCCTTACATCGTGATTAATAGCCAACAAACAAATTATTGGGCACGTAGATATGAGAGAAGACAAATATTCAGAGAAGCTCAACTCAATTATGCTACAGCGTTCTCAAGTAAGTGACTAGAACTCCCCACCCTTTAACTACGACTTACACACAGCAGCAATTTCTACAGAAAATTGCGGTATGAAATGCAGGAGAGGTAACTTAAGTGGACAAAACGGACACACACTACTTCAGCTAGAGGACCAAGGTCAACATCAACAGCTACAAACCGTGTTAGCCTAGGTACCCTTAATCTATGTGATAGAAACGGTACCGCACCTCTTTGCTCTTCATCCCCTAGCCCCATCGGCGACGCGCAGGTGGGAACTAGGTGTGGTGCTATCCACCTGTAAATCTCGCCACTGGAGAAGTGGAGGCAGGAGTACCAAAGGTTCAAGGTCATTTTCGGAGGCATTTGAATTTGTGGCCACCTGGGCTACATTAAGAGTCTGTCTCATAAAACAACAAATAAACAGCCAGGAAAGGGGTGGATGAGGAGAGGTCAATCAAGGGGACCTAAGCCAGAAGGTCTGGGGTGCCACCATTGCTCAGTAATATGTATAATGTAATGTATATTTCAAAAAACTCTAGTAAAGAGTATCTTGAATGTTTTCACTGTGAAGAAATATTAAGTTTTGAGGAGATAGATACGTTTAAGCTCACACAATGGATGTGGGTATCAGACATCACACGATACCCCATAAGTATATATGATTTTATGCTTTTACATAGTGGAAAAATAAGTTAGAGGCTCTTTCAATCAAGGGGTGGTTTATAAAAAAAACTTGATTCCATAAAACCAGCCCAGTTATTAAAAACAGAGGGAATCTAAGGGGAACTGAAGGAGATGTGAAGACAGATGTGAAGTGGTCTCCTGGATGGGTCCTGGATCAGAGGTGGGAACATAAGGGTAGAAGCGGGGAAGTCAGAAAGGACTTCAGTGAGCAACAGCATCAATATTGTCTATTAGTCACAGCGCATCTACCGTGTTACTGTAAAATGCTGACGGGGTAAACTGGATGGGGAACGTATACCAATTCTCTGTTCTGCCTTCAGAACTTCTCTGTCATACGGTTTAGTAAAACAGACAACCGGCTGCTTGTTGTACAGCGTCAGGGCCAGGCGAAGTAAGGCACTGGGGTGAGGGCAGCCTTAGCAATTCCTAGGGAGCCCCAGTTTGCGGACCTGGTGGCTGGCACAATGTCACCCTTAAGTTCTCTCTTACTGTGATTGCAGGCACAGTGTCTGGCGGGGTAGCTCTAGATCTGTCCTTTCACACCCAGTGGGCTTCCTTTTCCTGTCTCCGGTAGCTCTAGTCTCTCTGAACTTCTTGATTCCGTTGGGAGTCTAGTCTTAGAGAAGAACCATCCCAGCCGACCTCCCCTAGTCTTGTAACAAACTTGGGCCAGGCTTGAGCTCAGAGATAAAGGGCTCGATTTTTTTTCTGTGCGCTTTTCGCTACCTTTCTTGGGGGAGCAGGGGAGGGCCGTGGGCCTTGTAGACTCTGGGCTGAATTGCAAAGGGATTTGCGGGCAGACAGAGTTCTGACACTGGAGGATAATCAGGTCTGGAGGAGTAGAAGGATTGTACGAAGTTTTGTGGGCTGTAGGGTGCAACTGTAGCGTGACTTCTACGCTCAGGAATATCCAGGGAATTCGAAGAACTCCCATATTTTTGCAGCAGAGGAACCGCTTGGACTTTAAAGAGGGAGGTTCCGGCTGCAGGAAAATGACTTTGGATAGGTGGCGCGTGCGCTCTGGAAAACTGAGGGCTGGCAGAGAGATGGGGCTGTCTTTACAGAGGGAAGATGAGGACCAGGACCCCACAGCCTACACAAAGGCACCATAGGGAGGGGAGAAACAGTCTGGAACTGGCATCACCTCCTCCAACAGGTGCCAAGAGCTCTCGGGAGGTGCCAGACAAAGTCAGCAGGCCTGTGCGCCAGCCGCGCCCTGTCCTCTCCAGCTTTACGCACGGGTTAGCTCGCCTTTTAGCCTCGCAAGGAAAACAGGGAGGAGCTCCAGCCATCTCTGCTAAGGATAGAAATTTTTCCACAGTCACAGACCCCTACCAGAAGTTTCCCCAAAGGCAGGAGCCAACGGTCTAGGCTCTCTCTACACCCAGGTGCTGAAGGAGCAGGAAAGGCCTTGGCTGGCCCAGGAGAGGGGCGCACAGCTTGGCTGGCGTATGGCAAGACCTTTGAGTTAATGTATAATTGTGAGCAGATGGCGGGGGCTGGCGGCAGCCTGGGGGCTGGGCTCAGCTAATGAGGGACAATTAGCCCCAAACACGGTGGGGGCAGCTGAGAGAGTCAGACAGTGAAGGTAGATATTTGCTCCTCAAACAGTCTGGCGCGTTAGGCAGAGGGTTGAGCGACTGAGCCTTTGGGCTTGCTAGGCCCCCCGCCAGGGCCCTTTCCCCTTTTTTTCCTCTCCTATCACCTCTGGGTCGAAAGCTTCTGTTTGTTCAGACCCGAGAGCCTGTTGTAAAGACAGAGCGAGAGGGTAGTTTATGGGGGAACTCTCTGCCACCACCATCTGCCAGGGCTTGTTCTTTCTCCCCCCTGACACCCCTACCTACACCCTCATGCAGCTGTCTATAGGAAAAGCCGGTCAGGGCATGAGCCTTGAGCTTTAAGATGCAAGGGCAGATCCAGAGAAAAGAATAAGGCAGAAGAGGGAGGATGAGAGCAGGGATGCCCTGTGCCTTCTTGGGGACCTTCTTTCGCCAGGCGTAATTAAACAGAGTGCCCAGCAGCCCCCAGCTGCCCCTGGTGGAAGAACTCTCCTTGCTCTGGGGCATGTGCTGTCCTGCCCATGGTGCTGAAAACATCTGTTGCAGTCTTCCCTCAGGTCCAGCGCTTCAGCCCAGCCTGCAGATGCTGGAGCAGACTGGAAGAGGAGTGGAGTATGTGTCAGGGGAAGACTGAGGACCCATTTCTGTGATGCATTTGGCTTTGGAAGACAAGAGTTTGCAACTCTAAGCTCCAGGTTCATAGACGATACCCACTTCTGAAACACCACCAAAACCCAAAGCATTTACCAACGAGATCTTCGAGTCTTTCCTCTTCCTTCTTGGTCTAGTCTTCATGCCTTAAACGGGGGTTGCTTACTTGAGCATCACTTCTGTGCCTGAGTTACAGAATCTGAGATATAAAATGTACCCCAAAGTCTTTCTACATCTGCTCCTTCGCACCCTTACAAGCGTCTGCCCACAACTGTGATGGCAGCAAGGCTCCCAAGCACGCAAGTCTGTGTTCCCTTCCAGCAACCCACTCCCAAGGAACAACCTCCCCACCCACTGGTTTCCACACTCCAGTAATGGCCCAGACAATCTATGGTGTCTTTTGTGAGAACAGGAATATCAATTTTTAAAATTTAATCTAAAACTACCCAACCCAAGCAACATGGAGTCTGGAAACATCCAGAAGTGTAAGAGGGCAGGATAGACTGTGTGTGCATCCTTAGAAACTCCACATGCATTTCTGGTCATCCTGACACTCAGTCCCACCAGCCTAACACCGTCGGGGTTCTGAAGTCCACGATGGCCCTATTTCCAGGCGAAGACTCATTCTCTGTGTCATTTCAGGCACGGAACAACTAGAGAATTGGTGAGAATCCTCCCTGGGGAGAGCTGACATGTGTGACCCACACTTCTCTGTCCAGTCTCCTTCTCTCGAGGTTTCAGATGCCAACTCAGACTGTACTCCATCAAACTATATGTCATTTATCTTGTATAATAATACACACACGATCCGGGGGTTGACTCAAAGACTCTGACATATGCAGCATGGCTGGGAAACTGTATCAGTGCTTCTGGAATGTTCCTTTATATTTCTATGCGTGTGAAACTTTGGGACCATAGTCTGAAGTCCCTCGTCTTCCATGATCCTCATTCTTTTCAGGAATACTGGCCCATGCTTGGGGACACCCTATGCTGAGAGAGCCTGTCTGAGAATGGCTCTATGCTTCCTTCAGGGTGAGTGGACACAAGGTGGACTCTGAAGCCCCACAGAAGGACCCAGCGGGTCCCTGATTGTGGGTTACCCTGCCTCAGGGCCAATGTCAGCCAGCCCCATGCACACTTCCCTCCTCCTCTGCTCATGGCCTGTGACATCACTGGCTACTCCCAGAAGGCTGCCCTCTGCTCCTGAGCACAGACTCTGTGTGGCTCTGGACCCCCTGGCTGGACGGAAGCAGCAGCAGAGTGGAGGCTGGTGCAATAGCAGACCACCAGCAACCTCTGGAGCCCCCACAGGAGCCTCGGACCTCGCGCTGGAATTCCTACCTCCTTTCCTCCACCCAGGTAGTTCGCCAGCAGGCTCATTGTCTGCTCTGCCTCCCATACTGTCTCCATGTCTTTGTGTGCCCAAACTCAACTTTCTTCCTCCTGTCTACACACTTATTCTCCTTCCTGCCCCCTCAACTCCTCAACCTGCTGTCTCCTCTAGTGAGTATCAAGTTTTGTTTTTTTTTCTGACAGGTTGCCACATATATTGGGGGTGTGGGGGAGGCTATTGGAGATAGGGTTTCCTTTTGTGAGTTAGGGCATGATTCATCTTGGTTTGGAGGTCTTTTAGATGTGACTATTGGACCTGCATTCCACAGGTAACTTTGGTCACTTGGGAAGTTAGACTCTTATGCATGTTTAGCTGAAAGTCTCAGCCCCTGTTCCCTTGCCCCTTGCACCCCCAGCTTCCCTCTCCATTTCTTAAATGACAGTTGCCCAAGGATTAAGCAGGGCTGGGATAAGAGAAAGAGAATCTCATGCTTTGAAACCAGAAATGTTTTACCTTTGCTCAGAAACTGGCTTCTGAACCTTAAATTTTATTCTCTGAGGGGGTCTTGATTTATGTTCATCTTAGTTTGTGCCTCCATTTTCTGTGTGTGTGTGTGTGTGTGTGTGTGTGTGTGTGTGGAGGGGATTTGACGGTCTCACTGAGTCTCTGGAATGCTGAGAGATTGAAGGGGTGTATCTCCAGATACCTAAACATAAATTAAAAAAGGTCACCCTGGCTACCGAACTCGATGAGCTCTGGATCCATTGATGTTTTGCTCCTGCTGGTTTCTTCTTCCTCTTGCATTGTTATCTCCATTTAAAAGGAAAGACTCCCAGGAAGAATTCAGGTGGGACTGATATTCTTAACCTCCTCCCTCTCCTGGTATAACTCTCTACACACTCAGCTTGCCTCTGTCCTTTTCTCCTCCCCCCCTCCACTTCATCCCAAATAAACAGCAATGTGCTCATGCCTAATGCCCTATTCGAAGTAATTGCTGTTGAGTTAATTGAGCCAAGGCAGCTTGGTTATTTCAGGAAAGTTCCATGGGCAAACTGTTCCCTGGAGTTACCTACAGCTCTGCCAGGATCCCAGGCACAAAAGGAGACAGCTTCAACTCCTTTTAGTTGCTGTTGAGGGCAGAAAAGACGAGACTGTGGTGGCTGTTGCTGCACAGACTCTCTTGTGCTGAAGATGTCTTCCACTCCCACGAGCAGCCTTCCTTTCCAAATGCTGCAAGGAAATGCTAGTAAAAATTACAATGTCTGAAAGGCAGCCATTGAAAAGGAAACTTCACTGTGGTATCTGGACTTATTCCATGTTCAAAAGCACCAACAGCTACAACAACTGTAGACCCTGTTATGAGCTGTGCCTTCTAGCAGAAGCCATCATCTCAGGCTTTATGTATCTTTCCAATGTGTGGGACCGGATCCCAGGGTCTGAGGGTAAAGCTGAGTCCCAAATCCCCCCCACCCTGCTCCGAGCTTCCTGGAGAACACAAAAAACCAGGGTAAGGCAGTCCTTGAAGTGCTTTGATGGGAGTTTGGAGAACTGAATTTAGGACCTCCTGATTACGAACTCTGAACTTGAAAGCCAGAGAGTCTCTGGCTCAAGGGTGTCAGTCAGGCACTGAGAAGGCTTATGGCCAGTCAGTCGTCACATTGTCCACTTGGGGAAGAGAAAGTCCAGGTACTGAGAATGGTCCCTCCCACCTCTCAGCCCCTCTTTAATAGACATGTGGGAAGTTAGTTCCTCCTCCTCCTTCATCCTCCTTACCAGGAAAGATCCAGCACCCAGCTGACCCTGTGATGTCCGTCCAGAAGAACGTAACAGAACTTTAATGTTTTTGTGTTAGCCAGCCCGCTAACCCTGTAAAAAACATTCCATTCCTTGACCATTTCAAGGAACCACACTTAAATAACCCTATATTATTGCAGAACCAGATCAAAAGGGAAACTTCTAGACGCTGCCCCCTTCAGTCTGCCAGTTGGCGTCCTGTCTTTCCGTGAGGAGGACCAGTGTGAAGCATGCAGCAGGACGGTGAGAGGCCTGGGAGAAGCTGGAAGGATAGAGAAGGGTTCCGAGATTGAATACTGTCGCTGGGTCTTGGCTCCCATCAACACAATTTCAATTGTCGTTAGTCAATGCTCTGGGCATGGTTTTCTCCGGTTGCTCCCTCTCTGCTTTACTCTGCTTCCTTTGGGTTAGTGCATAACCCGCTCCTAAAGCAAGTGGTTTGTTTTGAGGACCCTGGGAAAAGGTGGGCGCAATCTCAGAGAAAGACAGACTGTGTGGTAGCAGATCAGGATAGAAAGCCCGAGTGACCTTCTGCAAGGGTGGGTGAGGACCTGGACACGCACAGTGCGCTGAAGCTTACCTCTAACCCTCAGGAATCAGCAGTGTGAATCAGCTGGGGGGACTCTTTGTGAATGGCCGGCCTCTTCCTCTGGACACCCGGCAGCAGATTGTGCAGCTAGCAATGAGTGGGATGCGACCCTGTGACATCTCTCGGAGCCTTAAGGTAGGGCCAAACCTTTTGTCCCATAATGGAGACAAGAACCAGGCACCAAGGACCTCTCTTAAGATAACGGTTTGGGGCTGAACCCTAAGGGCCTCCTCCTAGAAAACCTTCTTGGAGGTTGGAAAGGGGAGTTTTAGGTGCCCAAGATGAGCTTAGCCACTCAACTCCATGGCTTGGTTCAGTAAACCCCCCCTTTGCCTTGTAGCTTCCTTTTGTCTTAGGAATGCTCAGCTTCCTTCTACCTATCACGTCTTCTGTGTCTGTTTCTGCTTCTCATCTGACTCAGGTATCTAACGGCTGTGTGAGCAAGATCCTAGGACGTTACTACCGCACAGGTGTCTTGGAACCCAAGACTATTGGAGGAAGCAAGCCGCGACTGGCCACACCGGCTGTGGTGGCTCGAATTGCTCAGCTAAAGGATGAGTATCCAGCGCTCTTTGCTTGGGAAATCCAGCGCCAGCTGTGTGTGGAAGGACTCTGCACTCAGGACAAGGCTCCCAGTGTAGGTGCCCTCTCCCTACCGTGGGGGCTTTGCTGGTAGACTGGGGAGAAGATTCCTTTCTTCCTTGGCAATTTTGTTATCTTAGCCTGGTGTTCAGGGAAACTGGTATCGGCCTCCTGACTCACAAATTTCTCTTCTGAAAAGCGGCGGTAGTCAGGGAACTGAGGAGGAAGTATGGGTTGGGGGCGGAGCGGGTTTTGGAGATGGCGAGGCAAGGGCAAAGGATCTACAGAACGCAGTCCTGGGTGTAGAAACCATTTCCCCCATATGTACCCCAACACCCCAGGTGTCGTCTATCAACAGAGTCCTTCGGGCGCTACAGGAAGACCAGAAGTTGCACTGGACACAACTCAGATTACCAGGTGAGTATTAGAATTGCCAGCAGAGATAACCAGAGCCAAATTCTTAGCATTTTATAGCTCTTCCTTCTGCCTAGCATGAGGAATTCTCCCTCTTTTTTCAATCACCCTCCCAACACTCCCTTAAAGAGGCTGTAGTGGGTGGCTTTGTTTGCTCCTGGTAGAACACAGAGGTTCAGAAAAATGAAATTGCTTGCTCAGTCATCAGCCAGTGGTTGGCATGTCTGGGAACAGAACCTAGATCCCTTAACTCCTAGTTTCACACTAACTGCTAAGGGCAAGGCTAGATAGGGCCTTTCATACCCTTCCTCTACTTCCTTTAGCTTCTCAGAACATTGTCCATATTCTATGGGTTATTCAAGCCTGGAGCAATTCTGTTTTCCCTAAGTAGTACCATGATACTGGGCACATTGTATAGCAACTGCATAGTAAGGAACTGCATACTCCTATAAAGCTGTGCTCTGCTTCTGTGCCTGTGTTGCTGTCTAGTGAGAGACCCCAGAAAACCAGAAAGGTCTACATTACAAATGCCATAAGACATTGTCCTCCTTTGCAGCTGTTTTGGCTCCAACTCTTCCCAGTTCCCACAGTAGATGTGAGGCTCCCCGAGGTCCCCATCCAGGGACTAGCCACAGGAATCGAACTATCTTCTCCCCAGGCCAAGCTGAGGCCCTGGAAAAAGGTGCTGGGCTGCGGTAGACAGTGGGGCAGAAGGTCCTTGATAGGACAGAAAGGCTTGAGACTTGTGGGCAAGGGCTGAAGGGTCCAGGTTGTGGGTGGCTTGGCCTTGGAAAGGAGGGCTATTTAGGGTTTTAAGAGGTAGGGAGTGGGGGTTGACAAGAGACCATGCCTTCCTTACTCTCACTGTGGGAACCTCTGTCTCTACAGAGTTCCAGCGTGGGCAGTACCCAGATTCAGCGGCCCGTGGAAAGCTGGCTGCTGCCACTTCTCTGCCTGAGGACACAGTGAGGGTGAGTGATCTCTGGAGCACAGTGTGAGGAAACTGGAAAGGAGAAGAATGTTCTGACCAGGGCTTTGGGTCTGCTAAGGTAGAGATGGCAGCAAGAGGGTGGGGGGAAAACTTGCTTAGAAAAAAAATCAGAGGTGACGTCCTCCTTGCTCTTCTGTTGACCGCTCTCCTCGTTTCCACACCCAGGGCTTTTAAGCAAGGAAAGAGACAGAGAGCAAAGGCAGGGCAGGGAGAGAGGGTGCCCGAGTGGTGGAAGGCTCTGCCTTCGGAGTCCAGGCCAGGGACACATGGTGAGAGCAGCTGGTGCCAGGTGGCTGAAGACACAGCCAGTGATACAGTTCCTGTTCTCTCTCAGGTCTGGTTTTCCAATAGAAGAGCCAAATGGCGCAGGCAAGAGAAGCTGAAGTGGGAAACACAGCTACCAGGTGATTTCTGTGCATATCCACCCATCCATCCATCTACCCACCCATCTAGCTATTCATTCACCAATCCACCTGTCCATCTGTTTATCCATGCATCCACGCATCCACCCATCCACCAAATCATCCACCCATCCATCCACCCACCAACCTACCCATCTATTCATCCACAATCCACTTATCCATCTGTCCATCCATTTATCAATGCATCCATCCATCCATCCATCCATCCATCCATCCATCCATCCATGTGCATTTACATAGCAATCCTCATATACCTGCACTAGATTCTGGGCATGTCCAGACCCTGTTCTTAAGGGCTGCTCAGTTCCTAGGATCATCCCTTGAACTTTATCATTATTTCTGGTTTCCTAAGCTGTTTTGGGAAGAAGACAGCCTAGTTTGTGACATTCGTCTCTCCCAAACTCTGCAAGAAGCTGCTACCTTTCCTGGAACCTTTGTCTTTTACCACATCCCAGGTCCCCATGCCTATTTCTCCCTCTGAGTGGATCCACCCTCACCTTGTAGGTGCTTCTCAGGATCTGATGGTACCAAGAGTTCCCCCAGGGATCATTTCTGCACAGGTACTTAGGAGGAGGGGGGAGCTTATGATATGGGACGACTAAAGGTCTCATGACCTCTCCTATTTATGGTGAAGGCATGGGTAAAACCCATGGATAGGCAAGGCCTTCACTGTGTGTTCTACAAAGTGCTATCCCTTGTCTTCCATGGGAATGGCATCCTCTGGGGTGTAGAACACAGCCTGGGGGCAGGTGGTCTTGGGGGTCATGCAGTCCTAGTTCCCAGGCTTTCTCACTAGTGATTGAGAAGACCCCCAACTTTGCTTTCTCAGCAGTCCCCTGGTAGTGTGCCCCCAGCAGCCCTGCCTGTGCCGGAACCGCCGAGTCCTTCCTTCTGTCACCTGTGCTGGGGGACAGCACCAGACAGGTGTTTCAGTGACACCCCATCCCACGCCTGTCTCCAGTCCTGCTGGGGTAAGAACTGAGAACAGGCTGTGTGTTCCCAGAGTCTACTACAGATCCTGGAGGGCATGGGAAGGTGTACTTGTGGGTATTCTACACCTTTTCTGTGGGAGGGTAGGGTCCTCCAGCTGGGGATACCAAAGGAATCTCTCAAAACAGCTTCCCTCATTCCTTGTGGGGCTCTTAATGCTGGGGCATCCACAGTAGCTCTGACACCTACAGAAGGCGAAGGAAGTGGTGTTGAGATCTGAAGGTATATACCCTTAGGTAAGTATGTCTCAGCCCTCTGCCTTAGTGACTTTGAGAGGCCCAACCCAGGTGCCAACAAGATGGCTCAGCAAGTAAGAGCACTTGCTACTGAGCCTGACAACCTGAGTCTGACCCCAGGAAGTTCACACGGCAGGAGAGAATCGACTCTCACAGGTTGTCCTCTGGCCTCCACATGTGTGCTTTGCACATGCTGTTGCACACACAGGCCTTTGAACCCACAAATAATGGATAAATTAATGTGGGTGAAGAGCCCAAGCTCCCCAGAGTCTTGCTGGTGTCACCCCCATGGCCACCTTTGCTCTTCCTGCCACTGGCTCTGTCCCTAGTCTTGGTACCACTTCAGCCCTAACCTGTGTGGTACTCCACTGCCGTAAGACTTGGACTAAGGTGAGACCCAGAGACAGGTGAGATCTAATGCCATTATTTCCCCCACACAGATTGCCACTCCCTCCTTCCTGTGGCTTCTTCTTCATATATGGAATTTGCCTGGCCTTGCCTCACCTCTCCTCCTGTGTACCATCTGATTGGAGGGTCAGGAGAAGCAGCATCAACCCATTACTCACACTGGCCATAACAGGCTTCCATTTGGAAGTAATAAAAGCTTTTTTAAAGTTAGCAATAGTTCTTCTTTTCTCATGAACACCAATATGTATGTATGTATGTATGTATGTATGTATGTATGTATGTATCTATCTATCTATCTATCCATCTATCTATCTATCTATCTATCTATCTATCTATCATCAATCTATCTTCTATCTTGTAATTTATGTATACATGTATTTTATCCAGTCATATTTATCTGTAGTAATGAATCTATCAATCCCATGTTTGTAGGTATTTATGTACCTATTGATATATTTAGGTGTTGGGGTTACACATGCACACACATCATATTACATCATAGCACCTCACTCTTTGGCCCCCCAGTACAGGTCAGCAGAAAACAAACAAATGAGAGTCAACAAATAACTAACTTAGCCACACCTAAGAAAATTTACTAGAATTATTTTATTTATTTGTTTCTGCTTGTTCGTTTGTTCGTTTATTGTTTTGATTCAGGGTCTCACTATGTAGCTCTGGCTATCTTGGAACTCACTCTGTAGACCAGGCTGGCCTCAAACACACAGAGATCCACCTGCCTCTGTCTCCCAAGTGCTGGGATTAAAAGTATGTGCCACCACCCCTGCCAAGACAATTTATTATAGTTCTTCGCTCTGAACAAATAAACAACAATTTCCTAATTGCATATGTATTTTTGCCATAGCAGCAGAGTGTAAATGACACTTGGAGATTCTCCTCTCCTGTTCATACATGCTCCAGGGGCAAACTGGAGTCCCAGACCTTCTCAAGTCTGTCTGCAAAGAAAGCTACAGGCTTCTCCCTGGTAGTCTTAGGATGTGGGGAGAGGGAAGAAGCTAGAAAAAAGAAGTGAGGGGATATTTGGAAAGGAAGACTGGCTTGTATTTCTAAGTTCTTTCTCCTCCCCACGCCCCTGCTTCTTCCCATATAATCCCAGCCTGGCCTTGAATTCCTAGTCCCCCTGCTTCCGCCTCCCAAGTACTAGAATCACAGGCACGTGCTGCAAATTCTCAACAATTCTTTGCTCTTCTGAGAGGCGGAGGGTGGATAATGGTGGTAGTGACAGGAGCGGGGGTGGGTGGCGAGCTTGTGTTTTCCACCTGGAGTAGGCACTGACTTAGAACAAATCCTCTAAAGCTGGCTGTTGAAGAACTGGTGAGCAACCACACATCTATTTATATGTAATCCATGTTAAAATGAACAGTTAGCCACCACGGAACCAATCACATTTCAAACACCACATGTGGGCTGTGCCTTCTTTTCTACAGCATTTTCACCAACAGAGAAAAGTGTGATGATGGTGTAGCCCCGGAAGCCATTTGATGACAAAGACAACACAGCCTGCCCCTCCCCTGACTTCTCCGCTTTTGAGATGGAGGTCTGCTTGATAAGGCTGCTCAGGAAAATAGGCAAGGTTATAGGGAGGCAATGTGCACAGCAGAGTCAGAAAACAGCCCCTCGGGCTGGAGAGATGGCTCAGAGGTTAAGAGCACTGGCTGCTCTTCCAGAGGTTCAGAGTTCAATTCCCAGCAACCACATGGTGGCTCACAACCATCTGTATTGATATCTGGCGCCCTCCTCTGGCGTGCGGGCATACATCGAGGCAGAATGTTGTATACATAATAAATAAATAAATCTTTAAAAAAGAAAAAAGAAAACAGCCCCTCACTCCAGCAACAGGCCTGACATCAACAACAGTCAGAGCTGTCTTATTTCAGCTGAGACCCATGGATGAGCACAGACAAGCAAAGGATGAAGGGTCACTTGTGGGGAACTGGACATAAGACTGTGAATCATGCGCACGCTCATATTTGCACACACACGAGTATCCCTGTATACACACATTCCCATGCTTGTATGTGTGTGTGTGTGTTTACAGAATGCTGAGGAAGAGGTTTTGTATTAAAAGACCTGTAAGATGCATTACCTCCTTAGGTAAGACCTGTTTTTTTTTTTAAATTTATTTATTATGTATATAGTGTTCTGGGCACCAGATCTCATTATAGATGGGTATGAGTCACCATGTGGTTGCTGGGAATTGAACTCAGGACCTCCAGAACGGCAGTCACTTCTCTTAACCTCCGAGCCATCTCTCCAGCCCAAGACCTGTTTTTGTAGCAAAGTCTCACCTTGCTCAAGATAGCCTTAAACTCTTGAGCTGGAGTAATTCTGCTTCAGCCTCTCAGTTTGCTGGGGTTTCAGGAACACTCTCTTTCTGGTGTAGGTCTGTGTTTAATGCCCTCTTGGAAAATGCCCTACTCCCTAGCATTTCCTACTTAACATTTAATTAAAAAACAAATTCATGTATCTTGAGAAGAAATACTGAAACCTAAGGCCATTTTCTCCTCTTCAAATTGAGTCTCTTTCATGTTTTTATTTCGACTTTTCTCATCAGAAGACTTTAAAGCAAGCATTTACTGTCATATGGGGTATTCGGGGACATGGATGCTGGCTTTAAGAGGCAGTCTGCTGTGTTAAGTAATAACTTTTAAGCAATTTCAATCCTGATTATATCAGGAGAAAGTTGCTTGCGGTCCCCTCAGCACCTCCTTAAACAGTTGCCAACCTTAACAAAAGGAGAGACAGGAGCTCAGCCTGGGCTGTGTGTTTTGGGGGGGATGTCTAGGATTTCACGGCGTTGCTTTGCTTTTTCATAGTGCTTATTTTTGTAGTCACTTTGTATTTAGCAGCAAGTGATTTGGGTTTTGTTTTATGACAGCGATAAAAACTATTCCTTTCTAAATGAATGTCTATGCGAATTAAAACATTAACAGGACAAGTGGGAGGGAGATAAAGGCTAGAGTAATGAAGGGCGTGCAAGACAGGCAGACATTCTGTAGGTCCTGCTTTGACGGCAAGAGCAGTAGAAATTGGTCACATCTGAGTACGAGGCTGAGCTCTGCCCATGAGTTATGGGCCCTCAGGGCAAGCACTCCAGCTGCCTGCAGAGGTGAGAAATGGTGAGGGAATCACTCTGCTCTGACTTCACTGCATCGAAGCTAACGATAGTTCAAGGAGGCTCGGTAAACAGTCAGGGGGAGCAAGGGATGGCGGGGTGAACATAGGTGCCAATGCCGGCACCCATGTTCCTAAGAGGAACGTTCTTTCATTTGTTCTAAACCTAGAAGGCATTCTTACAATAGTCTGTTTTTTGAAATTGTAATATGAATACATTATTTTCATCCTTTCTTCCCCTCAATCCCCCCTCTCAAATTCAGAGCACTTTTTATTTAAATATGAGAATAAGTACAAGATTTTTTATTTTAAATATTTTTTTTGAAATTAATATAATTACATCATTTCCCTTACTTTTTTCTACTTCTAAACTCTCCCAAGTACCTCCTTCTTTGCTCTCTCAAATTCCTGGCCTTTCTATTTTTGTTAGTCTTTTTGTTTTGTTTTATATATGTGTGTGTGCGCGCACACATGCGTGAGCTTGCGTGTGTGTATTCCTAGTTATATAAACACAACCTACTCTAAGTCTATATAATGTTACTTGTATGTTCATGTTTTCATAGCCGACCATGTGGTATTAGATAGTCATTGGGTGTGCTCTTCCCTAGAGAAGACTGTTTCTCCAGCTCTCGGCACTCCTTAATCACCTGTGATTCTTTTTATTTTTTTATTAAATTTATTTATTAAAGATCTCTGCCTCCTCCCCACCACTGCCTCCCATTCCCCCCCCCCCCGGTGAAGTCCCCCTCCCCCGACCAAGTCCCCCCTCCTTATCCGCCCAAAGAGCAATCAGGGTTCCCTGACCTGTGGGAAGTCCGAGGACCACCCACCTCCATCCAGGTCTAGTAAGGCGAGCATCCAAACTGCCTAAGCTCCCACAAAGCCAGTACGTGCAGTAGGATCAAAAACCCATTGCCATTGTTCTTGAGTTCTCAGTAGTCCTCATTGTCTGCTATGAAGTTTGCATACAAGTGGATGGAAATAGAAAACACTATCCTGAGTGAGGTAAGCCAGACCCAAAAAGAGGAACATGGGATGTACTCACTCATATTTGGTTTCTAGCCATAAATAAAGGACATTGAGCCTATAATTCACGATCCTAGAGAAGCTAAATAAGAAGGAGAACCCAAAGAAAAACATACAGGCATCCTCCTGAATATTAACCTTCATCAGGCTATGAAAAGAGACAGAGACAGAGACCCACATTAGAGCACCGGACTGAAATCTCAAGGTCCAAATCAGGAGCAGAAGGACAGAGAGCACGAGAAGGGAACTCAGGACCGCGAGGGGTGCACCCACACACTGAGACAATGGGGATGTTCTATCGGGAACTCACCAAGGCCAGCTGGTCTGGGTCTGAAAAAGCATGGGATAAAACCGGAATCACCTGTGATTCTTTGCCTAGCGTTGAGGCCTCCTGAGATCTCCCCATCCAGAACATAGTTAGGTGTAGCGAGCAGCATAGAGCCACACCTGATAGAGATGTATAATCAACTCCTATGGCTAAAGTCTGACTTATGCCTGATCACGCAATGATCATCAGCTGCTTGCATATGCATGAGCCTATGGGCAGTGCTTACCTGGCAATCCAGGATTGGCAGCCCATGCCTACTTAAGGGCTGGGAGAGGTTTTGCCCAGAGAGAGAGGGAGAGAGAGAGAGGAAGGAAGGAGAGGGAGAGAGAGGGGAAGAGAGAAAGTGAATAAAGTCCTGGAATAAACTGCAGTGAGAAGAGCTCCGGTGGTCGCGTCATCCTTGCTCCGGGGACGAGGTGGGGCGTGACAGTTAGGAATGATACTGATTTAGTAAATTAGTGGTGATATGTCCTCTTCCAAGATCCGTGATTTTGATAGCCCAGGGTGTTTAGTTAGGTTTCTAGGACATGATTTCCAGGCAAGATGACCTCATTTTAATTGTTACATACACACACCCATAAATCCATAAAACCAGCCATCCACTCACCCATACATATATACTTACATTCATGCATACATCCCGCTCAGCCCAGATTATGTTACTTGTATGTGCATGGTATTGGATAACCAACAAATACACTAACATGGAAGGGGGAAAGCCTCACAAGGCCTCAGCCCTAGACAAAGAACTACAGGCAGCTAAGGAATGGTGAGAGCAAGAGAAATACTCTTCCCCAAGGAAGAGTCTAAAAGACATTCACAAGCTACATCTACATTCAGAATCCTTCACAGCGAGGCTGGTTCGTCAAGGGACCATTGGGAAAAGTTTATTGGTTTGGGCTAGGGGCGAGGAGCATGTGGTAACTGTAAGTCTCCTTCCTCTTGTGTAGAATTTACAGCATCCTGGGGAGACAGTCTTTGACCCTCAACCTGACACATACTCTTTTCTTCTTTTCTATTATTTTTAGCTAGTATTCAAAATAATGCGTGTGTGGTTTGTGTTGTGTGTGTATGTGTGTATGGTTTTTACAGGGTCCCACTGTGTAGCCTAAACTGGAAATTGACCTGAAACTTTATTAGCCTCCTGAGTACTAAACTATAGGTATTCATCACCACGTCCAGTTAAATAGTGTATTTTATTTGGATACTTTATGCATGTGTATGTATGTATGTATATATATATATATATGTATATATATATATATATATATATATATATATCATGCACACACATATTTGTTCTGTTCTCTTCTTCACTTGCACTCCCCTTACTTTTTTTTCTGTTTCTTTTCTTTTCTTTCTTTCTTTCTTTTTTTTTTTTTTTGAGACAGGGTTTCCCCGTAGCTTTTGGTTCCTGTCCTGGAACTAGCTCTTGTAGACCAGGCTGGCCTCCAACTCACAGAGATCCGCCTGCCTCTGTCTCCCCGAGTGCTGGGATTAAAGGCGTGTGCTACCACCGCCCGGCTTTTTTCTTTATTTTTTTTTCCAAGACATGGTTTCTATGAGTAGTCCTAGCTGTCCCGGAGCTAGCTCTGTAGACCAGGCTAGCCCTGAACTCTCCCCCTTTTCAAAGGCCCCTTTCCTTCCCTTTGTGCCCTCATGTCACATAGCTATGCGTGTGTATGTATGTATGAGTGCATATTTACATCTAACTCCCACATATGAGAGAACACCTGCACCATTTGTCCTTCTCTCCGGTCCTCCACCTCCCTTCTCTTGGTCCCCTCCCATTAGACCTCCTCTTCCTTCCTCATAGTTCTCCGTCCACCTTCATGTCATTCTCATGTGTATGCACATTCTACACTGAGAGAAAATGTGGTAGTCTGGACCCTATGTTTCCCAAACCAGACACACATATGTCCTTTGAGTCAGATGCACATACGGGTCTTGGGGGTGGCCTGTTGTGATGTATTGTTGCTTGCAACAGGTGTTTTGCTAAACTCAGTAGGAAAAATTGTACAACATGTATTCTTCTCTTGGATCTTGACTCGGGGTCCTCTGTCCTGTTTAGCTAGAAGTTGTTCTTGGAGGCCTGGGGGATTTAGAGTTTGGCAGGCAGCGTCCCATTGCCCTGGAGAAGGAAGAGGAAATGGACAAGAGGAGAGAGAATGAAGCAATTTATACCTTTCTGGGTGAGGATAACCATTAAATAAGTGGAGACGAATTTATAGGAAAAAATAAAATCCCCATCAGAGTTCAGAGCAAGGCTGTGCAGTTAACAAGAAAGCATTTACTGAGAACTTGTCCTTTTGTGTATTTGTCCTGTCTTGTTTCAATGCTGGCATCGAACCCGGGGCCTCCCATAATGCTAAGCATAAGCCCCTCTTTACTAAGAAATTAAACCGAGTCACTGACTTCTGATAGAATGAGGATGTAGTAGAGACCAGGTCACACAGAGCATTTTCTGTGTTAGGTATTCCTCACAATTCCCTCCAAGGTCAAAGCCATAGTCTTGTTTGCTCTTCAAGGGACAGGCTTTGACTAGGACTGGGCTCTTATGCTCTACAGCGCATTGTTTACCAGGATGTGGGGCTTGGAAAGAGCCAAACCAAACTCTTAATGGCATAGATGCAGAAGTTGAAGCCTGATGGGATTTCATTTTATTTTTCTCAGTTTGTGCCCTGTGTAGACTACGCGGAGAAGAATGAACATACACCGAGGGTCGATATGGTTAGTTTCTGATTGGCTCTTAGCCTTGATAATACCTATGATGCATATTACTTCCACTTCACACGCAAGGAAACAGAGGTCTTGAAATGTGAAAGCAGTTTCTCTAAGGTCACAGTTCTAACTAGACGAATACTTGCCTGGTGTTTGTGAAGCCCTGGGTTCCATCTCCAACACCACATATAGACGTGGTAGGGTTTGCCTGTAATCAACCTGCACTCAGGAGGTCGAGGAAGGAGGATCCCTGAATTCAAAGTCATCCCTGACTATGAAGGAAGTCAAGGGCCAGCCTGGGCTACATGACAATAACAGCAGGAACAACAGCAAACCTACAGTATTTTCTATAAAGTTCATTTGACTTTCCAAGGCAGGAAAATGGGACCTCTGAAAGGGCGGGAAAACCAGAAGCAGCATGTTAAAATAAACTTGGATGCCGGGTGGTGGTAGCACAACACACCATTAATTTCAGTACTCGGGAGGTAGAGGCAGGCGGATCTCTGTGAGATCGAGGCCAGCCTGGTCTACAAGAGCTAGTTCCAGGACAGGCACCAAAAACTACAGAGAAACCTGTCTTGAAAATCATAAAAATAAATAAATAAATAAAAATAAAAATAAACTTGGTAGGCAGGCTAGGCAATGGTGGTGTATGCCTTTAATCCCAGCACTTGGGAGGCAGAGGCAGGAGGATCTCTGTGAGTTTGAGGCCAGCCTGGTCTACAGAGTGAATTCCAGAACAGCTAGAGCTATATAGAGAAACCCTACCTTAAAAAACCAAACCTAACCAAAAAGCCAAACCAACAACAACAACAACAACAACAACAACAACAAAAAGAATTTGTTTGCAGAAGAGACTGGGAGACTAGATGGGGATGAATCTGGGGACAGGGACTGTTGCTGAGGGGCAACGACAGCGGTACCTAGACTGATGGTGGTAATTATGAAACAGAGTGTGCTCAAGAGACATCGGTGGGGAAGCACCCGAGTTTGCACAGTTCGATAAAGGCAGCTAAAGGGGGTTAGAGAGGAGGCTTTGACCGTGACCGTCTGGAAGGACAGTAGGGTCAGGCTGGGAGCGATGGCATGGAAGGAGAGGACTATGGAAGAGAATCAGTCATGCTGGTTAGAAGGACGAGAAGGTTGAAACCAGTCAAGTCGGAGAGAAATGAGGTTGGCATTTCAGAGAAGAATCAGGGCTGGAGATAAACCAAGGGGTAAGGACGGAAATGTCCCTCCCTATCTACAAACATTTTCCCCCCAAATGGGGTAAAATTCTACATCTTAAAGGAGACATAGGCACCCAGGCCTGCTTGTAGACCCCTAAGTCAGAACAACAAAGCATTAAGAAACCCAGACACGATGCCCGATGCTTTTCTTCCCTCACTAGCAAGACCCGGTTTAGAAGCCTGCAAGGAACGGTGCGGATGTGGAATAAATGCCTGGAGTTGGTCAGCTCCTGGACAGAAGCGAGCCCAGTCCCGCATTCTGGTCTTTGGACCATAAGTCTCCCCGCCCACTTCCGTTCTCCTCTTGCGCCCCAGCTCCTGCTTCCCTGACTGACACCACTCTTCCTTACCTAAAATTCCCAGATACATTCTTTGGTAATGTCTCCACTGTCTGCCAATAGTGTGCCACTTCGGTCGGCTCGGATGTAGAAGCCGTTGGGCGCCAGCACCGTGAGCAAGTTGCTCCCCTGAAGTTCTATACAGAAGTTGAGGGCGAATTTTCCCCAAGGGCGGAAGGTGCCAAAAGATGTTATTGACCAGAAGGATCCGCCCTGTGCTGGGGAGGGAAGAACTATGTCGGTCGACCATTTGGGCAGCAGTTTTCTAAGCACTGAAACCTCCAAGGGGAGTTCCCTGAGACGTGCAATACCACCCCTTGTCCCGCCTCCTCTCTCTTCTCGCCCCTCCCCCGCCTTCCTGCGGGGATCGAATCCTGCCTGCTTTAGTAGATCCTTCTAGACAAATGCAGAAGAACCTCTGGGAACCTCACTGATTCCTATTCTGCTAAGCCACCCTGGGGCCTTGAAGTATGAAAACAAACTGAAATCCTGTTTTTATGATGAGTAGTGTCCGCGGTGGCAGGTTTCTAAGACCGGCCTGGGACTGAGGCTGGGCTGGGTCAGGGTCTCTGGGTGGGGAAGAGGAACCACTCACTCCACTCACCCTGAAAGTGGTAGATGCCCTGGCGGCAGGGCAGAAGGTGAATGCAGTCAGGCTGATCCCTGTTGCATTGTATCAGGTCCCGGTCTGAGGAGGAGCCCACATACCCATACCGCCCTCTTAAGACGAGAAACGGGCGATTGGCAAATCGAATCTCCAGTTCCTCATTGGGGCCTGAAAGAAACAGGGAGGCATTATCTGGATAGGTTGGGTCTCTCCAGGGGCTTTCCAGGGGGAAGAAAAGGAGCATGAAGGACACCTAAGGATTATGTCAGCATTTCCTTCTCTCTCTCTCTCTCTCTCTCTCTCTCTCTCTCTCTCTCTCTCTCTCTCTCTCTCTCGTGTGTGTGTGTGTGTGTGTGTGTGTGTGTGTGTGTGTG
>NW_026067921.1:10870847-10888347 GCF_014885135.2 Alexandromys fortis
CTGGCCCGGCTAGGTCCAGTTTCTTATTGGCTAGCTCTTACATATTGTTCTAACCCATTTCTAATATTCTGTGTAGCCCATGAGCTGGCTTACCAGAGAGGATCTTAACCTGCGTCTGTCTGGAGTGGGAGCATCATGGCGACTCACTCACTCAGCTTCTTTTTCCCAGCATTCTCCTCTGTCTACTCCGCCTACCTAATTTTCTGTCCTATGAGGGCCGAGGCAGTTTCTTTATTAATAAAAAATCACTCCCACATCAGTTAGGAACACTTTCTTGATTGATAATTGATGTGGAAGAGCCTAGGGCCCAGCCCACTGTGGGCAAATAAATGGTCCTGGGTAGTATAAGAAAGCAAACTGGACCAGTCATGGGAGCAAGCTAGTAAGCACTGTTTCTCTGTGTTTCTGCTTGAGTTCCTGTCCTTACTTCCCTCAGGGCTGCATCGGAACATGGAAGTTAAACAAACCAAACAGAACAAAACAACAACAAAACCCTTTCCTCCCCAAGTTGCTTTTGAGCATGGTGTTTACCGCAGCAACAGAAAGAGAACTAGGACACACCCGGACAGTTTCTTCCTTTTAGCACCTGCCCCCGCCCCTTCTGTCCCATGGTGGCGTCTGACCCAGTACTTGCCGTAGACCACTGAGATGAACCTCCGTGTCTTTGACTTCAGGCTGACCCAGGCTGGGAAGTGTTGTAAGATGAACCACTCCTCACCCCTTATAGGACTGGAGCCCAGGCCCAGGAGTAGATGTGTGCCCTGTGGATACAATGTACCTCCTTCTCCATCGCACAGTGCCACAAGCCCCCTAGGCCGCACTTGCATGTGGAAAGCTGTCTTTGATGAGCGGTGAGGGACCAGCCGGTCTACATGAGACAAGAAATGGTGTGTAGAAGTCTCCAGGTGGTAGCATCCATCGTGGAAATGTAACAGGAAACCACATTCCTCTAGGCAAGGGACTGCTGCGTCAACCCAGATTCGGCCCACAGTGTGGTCAGCTCGGGCATAGCTGCGGTAGGTGGGGCTGTAGAGGATCACATGGACATGCAGGGCTGGTCTAGGGGTCCACATATGGTAAGCTGAGAGGACCCTGGAGCTGCAGAACACAACCTCACCATCAGACTCCAGATAACGACCAGAGATGATGCACTGGAGGGTCCACTTGCCATTGCGGTGGAAACGGAGCAGGAAGCATCCATGGTGGCTAGTCCTTGGCCTCCCATAGCACACAGTACCATCAGCTTCACACAGCAGGTAGAGGCCCTGCAAGCTCTTTAGTCGTATCACGGCCTGCGCATCATGTTCATTGCTCACCAGGAGCTCCCAGGTCTGGAGATGTCGGGAGGATGAAGGAAGTGTGTCAACAACTGGCAACCACAACTCTTGGTGCCATCAGCACCTCCAACATGACTAGTCACCTTCCTTCCCATACCTGTCTTGGCATCTCCTTGCTATGAACACTCTACTTGCTCAATTAACAATGAAAAGGATTTCTGAGCTGGGCAGAGGGCAGTGGTGCCTGTCTTTAATTCCAGCACTCAGGAGGCAGAGGGAGACAGAGCTTGGTGAGTTCAAGGTCAGCTTGGTCTGCAGAGCCAGTTCTACACCAGCCTGGGATACATAGCGGGAGTCTTTTGCAAAACAAAATAAAAAATACAACAACAAGACAGTGTTCTGGGTTGTCCACCTCCAGAGTCCCAGGACTTCTTAAGACCCAGTGGAGACCAGAGAGATAGCTCAGTGTAAAAGCACTTGCCTTGAAAACTTGACAGCCTGAGGTCTAGCTCACATTTAAAAATCCACATTTAAAAAGCTAGATGCAGTCTGATGAGATGGCTCAGTGGGTAAAGGCACTTGTCACCAAGCCTGATGATCCCCGGGTCCCACTTGGTGGAAGAAGAGAACGAACTAACCCCTGTAAGTTGTCCTCCGACCTCCGCATGTGTGCCATGGTACAGATATGTGGATGAACACACACACACACACACACACACATGAATATATAAAATGTAATAACTAAAAATAGCTAGACACAGTGGCAAGCATCTATAAATCCCGGCACTCCTAAGACAAAATTGGAGATAGAGACAGGAGACTCTCCTGGAAGCTCATGGGCCAGACGGCCTAGAGCTCACAGTGTAGGCAAAACCAACTTAACTTTCCACTTTAAGGTGGAAAGTTGTCCTGACCTCACGTATTGTGCTTGTATACATAAACACACACACACACATGCAGAACCCATGGGATATTCTATATTCACACCTTGGAAAAGCAAAACCTTCCTCTCTTTCCCCTGCTCCATCCTTCAATTTTGCTTTGTTTTATTTCTTTCACCTTGCTACAGACCCTGGATGGCACAGTACTCAGAACCTCCACCATCTCTCCAACAGAAGTGCAAGCAAACATCCTGACTCTGGGTACAGAAGTTGAGGTACAATAGTTAGGTGCACTGCGAGAAATTTGGTCATAAAGGAGAAGACTTTGCTCCTATTTTATCTCTAAAACAGAGTCCAAGTCAGCAAGCACTTTAAAATATTGCATTACTTTTTCCAGAACAGAAACATGGATCTTGTACTATAGTCCAGCTTCCTCCGGATGCCTGGTTCTGCTTTCCAGCCTGGACTCCCCTCCTCTCTACTTTGTGCTGGGTTGGAGGGTAGGAAACACTGGAGGCGAAGCAGCTAGGCCAGCGCTGACACTTCAGATCTTTGGGAAACGGTTTTGGAAGGCGGAACAATGACGATCCATGAACAAAAGCCTGGTGTAGAAGTGTTTCGGCTTGCAACAGCAGAGACTATGCCGGTGATTAGGACGGGAATGCAACATGTAACACACACACACACACACACACACACACACACACACACACACACACACACAGCACTAAAAAAATTGGTTCTAGTCCAGGTTCGCCTTGTTACCTGTCTCCTGCCCAAACTCTTTGCAGTAGCTGTGACTGTACTGTTAAATGCTCCAAAGGTGAGGTAGGTTCCTGCCCAGCTGATGAGCCCAACCCTTAGGTCCTCGGCCTTTGGATGTCTGTGTATCCATTCCACCTCAGCCATGGGGCCAGTGCCACAGGTGATAACTCTGTCCGGCCCAGGCTTCCCCCCAGTGGTGAGGTCCCACAGGCCATATGGCCCGGAATAAGGCCCGTAGTACCCACCAGAAGCCGTTCCCAGAGGAAACTTCCCAGGCAGAGGTCTGGCCTAGGGCCCAGCACCTCTGTGACCCGGGAGCATTGTGACTTTAAAGGCTGCCTTTTATCCCACCACAGTGGGGAAAGGGCACTGGCCTAGTAGTATCAATCCACAGGCCAAAGGAAGTAGGTCCAGAGCTTTCTGTATGTTTTCCTGACCAACTCCAAGCATTGAGGTAGGTTTAGACTGGGAGTCAGTACTGCAACCTGTGACTGCAGACCCGTCCCTACCTTTCTTAGTAACAAGATAGGAATCAATCTATTTGCTTCCTAACAAGGGGGTTCTACTTGGCTCTCTGTGGCTCAAGTTTCCTTCCTTTCTTTCAAGTCCAAGTAAGCCAAGAAAAATCTATTGGTCTTTTAGGGATCTTGGGAGGACAAGGTCAAGCTGTTTTGGAAAGTACTTCGCAGTGAAGGTGCGGAAAATGGAAACATAACCACCGAGGATGGAACCACTCTTTTGACTTTAAAAGCCTCGGAAGGAATGGCCTAGGTAAGGGCACTCCAGCACTGTGCTTTGCCAAGCCTGGCTGTGTTGCAGGTGAACGGGCTGGGCAGAAAGCCAGATCTGCCGGAAAGGATACCGGCCCCACCCACCAGAAGGTTCTGCTGGATCACTTCCTGCAAAGCTCAAGGAGAAAACCTCTGTCAAGAGCCTAGACAAACAGCAAACATGAGAGGAGGCACGTACAAAGAAATGGTGGGACAACAGGTCTCATTTAAGCTTCATTGGGCTCCACAGGGAAAGGGGCAATCAACCTTGCTTGGAGAATAGCCCAGAGCCCTCGTGTTTTCCATGGCCTTCCTGATTCTGGGTAAATGGGGTCTTCCTAGGTACAGCATCCCGGAGGTCCTCAGCAAAGGCTCACAAAGGTGTTCTGTAAAATGAGGCTAACAGACACCGCCCCATGCTGGAGTCATCTGGGTAGTTTTAAACACGCATGCTGTTGGGGATGGCTTCAGACCACGTCGATCATTTTTCTTAAGAGTGTCTTGGGACCTATCTTTTAAATGTCCATTTCTCCCCTGTGTACAAAGCTACCATGAAGAACTGCTAAGTAGCTAGGTAAAAGGTAGGAAAAAGATTCTGTGGTTTATGGAATGAGAAAGGTGGATTTCAGTCCTTAGAAATGAGAAAGAAATGGCTTTCTTCCCCTGAAAACACCACAGGGAGATACTGAGGAAGAAAAGGGCTTACGTGTGTGTTGACCTCACAACTTCAGCTGCTTTGAGCCTCTCCCATATTGTCTTTTTGTACCCAGAGTAACTCAGCTTCTCAACTTCCAGGCTACAGACAACACCGGGTACAAACCACATCAAATTTATTACTCAATATCCAGTTCCACATCATAGCACCACCCGGAGCCCTCACGTTCCTCCCCCAAACCTGGCCCCAAGGGTACACCCGAAACAGAAAAAAAAAATGAAATTAAATCCAGATCCCTGCTCCTCCCCTGTTGGAGGGGGCCATGGCCAGGAAGCCCTTCCACAGGTCCCAGCAGGCAGGAGAGCAGAGCCCTCTGCACCCAGAGAGCAAGGCTCCAGGCTCCAGCGACAAGAGAGAACATGCAGGCAGGAGCAGGAGCAGAGACCTGTCTGTGGGGAGGAAGAGTGGGAAGGGAGGGCACTGCCTGAGGAGTCCGGGAGTCTGGTCATCCCGGGATGCACGCGGGAGCTTCCGGGCAGCAGGGGCCTGCCCCTGGCTGGCTAACGCTTTGACAGCTCATGGGACAGCCAGTCCAGCCCATCATACAGGCCTGTGCCTTGGGTAGCGCAGGTGGCCTGGACGTACCACTGTAGGAAGAGAGAGAAGTAGATCAGACCAGGGTAGACGAGGATACCTTTATACCCCTGTCAGGCCTGGGGCTCCGGAGGAAAGGCTGGACCCAGGGCAAAGGAGACCAGATCCTTACCGTGCGGCTACGCAAGTGCTGGAGCCCCAGCTTGTCAGTCAGCTCACTCACAGGCATGGCGTTGGGCATGTCCTGCTTGTTGGCAAACACCAGCAGCACTGCATCCCGAAGCTCATCCTCCTGCAGCTGAGAGGGGAGAACAGGGTGGGACCTAGGGCTGCAAGGAGTCCCAGGTTCCCTGCTCACTACATTGTAGGGGAGTTCTGGTTTCTAACTGCCAACTTCTTTGTAGGAAAAACACAGTGTACTGTGCAGTTTAGTGTTGAACACAGAACAGTTATGAGTACAAAACCCCTAAATTTTACCTCCAGAAGCCTTCTAATTTAAGAACCTGCTCTTAGTGAAAACAACAAAAATCCCAAACACTAAAAAAGCAAAACAAAATAACAACAACAAAAATGTGAGAGGCTGTTTCTCTTTCCAATGGACGACCCCTCCCTCTCCTCAGCTCCTTAGACTCAGGTACACAAGTATTTAAAAGAAAAAGACCTGTTCAAACCGGGTGAGAAGCAACTTAACCAGAGACACAAAACCTCATTTTCTCCGCCCACAGAGAACGCTGTCCCCAAGCCAAGGGCCCTGTTCCCAGATCCGGGTGCTCACCATCTTCTGGAGTTCATCAGCTGACTCCTGGACCCGCTCTCGGTCATTACTGTCTACCACGAAGATGAGGCCCTAGGTGGGCGGAAGAAAGGAAGCAGGAGAGATCACTCCCACCTACGCCCTGCCCTAATCTGGCCTCTTCGAACTTCTCCCATCTTTAGTTGTATCCGTCTTCGTCTTCTAGTGAGTTCCTATTAACGGTATGCAGAGACCACTGCGAAGCGAGACAGCTAAAAGATGTTCTGTTTGAGGGCTACATTAGACAGTGTGGTCCTAGAACCCTGCTTCCCAGAATAGGACGACCTTAAGTTCTTAAGGAGGACTAAGAGAGAGGGGTGAGGGCCCAGAACTGAGCCAACAGTTCAGTCCTGAGCCATACTGCCCTCTTCTGAGGGTTGTCCCTCCACCCTCCGCCTCCACTCCACCTGAGTGTTCTGGAAGTAGTGCCGCCACAGAGGCCGAATCTTGTCCTGGCCTCCAACATCCCAGACTGTGAAACAGATGTTCTTATATTCCACTGTTTCCACATTGAAGCCTGCAGATAATTTTTTTGAGAGAGAGAGAGAGAGAGAAAAAAAAAGTTCTGAAAGGAACTCACTAAAATCACTTGGTTCAGCCAGGCTGTGGTGGCACATGCCTTAAATTCCAGCACTCCGGAGGCTGAGGCAGGTGGATCTCTGTGAGTTTGGGGCCAGCCTGGTTTACAGAACGAGTTCCAGGACAGCCACAGAAAAACAAAACAAAACAAAACCACTAGGATCTTTACAGGCACACAAACCCAGAACGCAATGATCAAGACCAATCAAGACCAGAAGGACCGGAGGTCAACAGATATGCTAGGCTCACGGTCCACACCTCAGGCACCAGCAGGCACACAGAGATACCGTGACCCACTTCTCAAGTAGCCATATCTGGTGTCAGGGTCAGGTACAGATAAGGGCCTCAGTAGAACTGGGAGCAGACCCCGGGAAGGCCCGACGTGCCACTCCCGCAAACCCTCGCTTCATTCTCGGACTCACCTATGGTGGGGATGGTGGTGACAATCTCTCCCAACTTCAGTTTGTACAGGATGGTAGTCTTGCCAGCCGCATCCAAGCCAACTGCAACGGAGAGGGGCACAGAATGGAGACGGGAGCTAGGGAGCCCTCTAGAGACCAGGGAAAGGGAAAGGACTGCCCAGCTGATGGTGATGGGGGCGGAGAGCGGGAGAGCCTCCAGGTGCGAGCTGTTCTCCACCTTCCGGGCCTTAAGGGCAGTCTGGGTGGTGAGTGCCAACTCCTGTCCTTCAAGTGGCCGAGGAGAGAGAGGCGCTCGGGAGGTGGGGGGCCCGGGAGGAAGGCCGCGTTCCTTTGAAAAGTCGTTTCCAAGGGCGGAATCCTCCTCCCTTCTTAGCAGCCGGGCTGGGGCGGAGGAAGCGTCACCCCACCCAGGCCCCAGCTCCGGGTTTCAGGCCCGGGGCCGACACCGCAGATCCCGGCCTGCAGAGGAGCGCATCCCCCGAGACTCTGGCAGTGGGGTGTCTCGGGGTCAGGGTACCAGGTGAGCCGGGGCTGGAGGGACGCGGGGGTGGGAGGGCTGCGGCGGGGCCGGCGCCCCATCCGGGCCGCGCGCTCGATCTGCCTCACCCATGAGGATCCGCATCTGCTTCTTCCCGAAGATCCGCGAAAAGAGCGCGGACACCGTGAGGCCCATGGTGGGGCCCGGGGCGGGGGCGCGGGCAGGGACGCGGGGTGAGGGCTGGAACCGGCCGGCCGCGGGGGGGATGGGGCGCAACAGCAGAAGGAGGAGGCGCCGCCGCCGCCGCCTCCGCGCGTCCGGGCCCGCCCGACGTCACGTGGCCCCGCCCCCCGGGTCCGCCGCGGCCCCGCCCCCAGGCGCGTTTGCGGAAGAACTGAAGTCCAGCGAGGCCTGGCATCCTTGCCGCTAGCCCGAGGGACTGGAAAGGGAATCCTTCTGAGTCTCCAAAGACTGCAGGAGCTTGCTTTATTCTTCAGGCATAGACTTCTATTCCTAAGAAGGCTTTGACAGGGTCGAAAAATATATTTAAAAGGTTCTCAAAGTAGCTTATTCTTTTTTGTTTTGAGACACTATGCCCACGATGTCACTATGTAGCCTTGAACTTGCCATGTAGACCAGGCTAATCTCGAACTCACAGAGCTGCCTTGGCCTCCCGAGTAGATTCTTAGAACAGAAACACTTTCTTCTTGCCTGTTGTTGCTCCAATTTCACTATTATCTCACTTCTTCCCCCTTGGTACCTTCACAGTGTCACAGGAGCCGTTTTTCTGTTTTTGTTTTTAGTCCCTCCCCACCTTTATTTCGAGTTAGTATGTGGGGGTGTAGAGTCAGAGGAGAACCTGTGGGGATATGTTCTCTCCTTCGACCACGTGGGTCCTGGTAGACTCAGGTCTAGGCATTAGGCTTGGTGGAAAGTACTATCCTACAGGCCCCACAAGAGTCTCGATGGTGTCCCCTTGAGATGAATATATTTTAATGTTTTGTCACCCAAGATGGAAATCTAGATGCCTTTAAGTTGGGTCCCACCCTTTGTTCCGGCCTCTTCAGTGTCCGCCCCCCTCCCACACCCTAAGCTATTGTTAAGGAATGATTCATGGTAAACTTTTCCACTTTCCTTGATGCTGGTTTCCCACATCTGAATTTACTTCACAGTCTTTATTCATTCTTCAAACATATTTTTCCTAAGAGTCTCTGTCCTTCCTCTAGACAGGCAACCTATCTCTTTTATACCACTACAACCATACATACTACTACCCATACATACATACACACAACCCATACACACTAGTGTGAGGACAAGATTTACTTGTTTGCATGTCTGGTTCAGGGTCACGTTTCTTCAGGGTGCTATCTGGCATAGCACTTTATACACTGGTAAGTGGACTGAGATAAGATTCCTAAACTTAGTAGCCGAGTGACATTGGACAAGTCACCTCTCCGTACTGTATGTTCCCACAACTGTAAATTGGTGCTAATGAGATCCTCTAAACAGAATTTTGCAGAGACAAAATAGCAAGAACTCTTGTGAGACCCCAGCATATACGGGTATTTAAGGTGGACCTTATAGCTTAATAGTGCCCCTCTAAAAGCAGAACTAAGGAAGAGAACTATTATGCTTTATGCTAACTAGGTGCTGCTGGCCTTGTTTTCCTAGTATGAGTCCTGTTGCGTTTTAGGGACATGTTAGACATTGCCCCAAATAGTTAGGGATTTGGGGGCAAATGCAGTGCGACGTCGCCCCCTGTCGCTCGCTGATGGTAGTTTGAGGGCAAAGTTAGGCATCTTCTCCAAACCGCTGCTCAGGTGTTCTGGACTTTGCTTTTCCCAACTCTCCGGGCTGGTTCCTCCCTCTCCAGGCCATCAGCACACCCGGTCTGCGAAAGCCCCGCCCACCTCACGCAAACCGGAGGCGGGGTCTGCGGCGTTTGGCCGCCGTCACTTCCAGTGGACCCGGAAGCGCTGCTGTGGGCAGCCGGAGTTGTTAGGAAATCGTGATGGATCCGAGCTTAGTGTAAACCCTGGGCCGATCCGGGGCCGATCCTGGGCCCCCCCGGGGGGGGGGGGAGGCGGGACTGGGTTGCAGTGGCCAGCGGAGCGGTTAGGGCGGAGCGGCCTCGGGGCCAGTGCCGGAGAGCCTTGGCTGAGCGCTTCTGCTAGACCAGCGTTGGTTGCCCAGCCTCCCGGTTGGAACCGGCTTCCACCTTTGGCCTGGCTCCACACCGCCGGGGCCCCTCAACCCGCCCCCCGCCCGGACAGATGGGTGTGTGGTCTGCGGCCAGACGGGCCTCTCTGCTTCGTTTCTAGATGTTTGTGCGGCTCTGTCCGGGGCTGCCAGAACGCTGACGTGGAGCAACCCACTCCAGAACCCCCATGGAGAAGTTTGGGATGAATTTCGGGGGTGGCCCAAGCAAAAAGGACCTGCTGGAGACCATAGAGACACAGAAAAAGCAGCTTCTCCAGTACCAGGCAAGGCTTAAGGATGTGGTCCGCGCCTATAAAAGTCTGCTGAAAGAGAAAGAGGCCCTGGAGGCCAGCATCAAAGTACTGTCGGTATCCCACGAGGCGGATGTAGGCCTTGCAGGTGTGCAGCCACCAGGTCTCACGTTACCTGACTCTGTGGATGATCGGTGCTCCACTCACAGTGAGGATAGCACCGGAACGGCCACTAGCTTGGATACTGCGGCCAGTCTTACAAGTACCAAGGGTGAGTTTGGGGTCGAAGAGGACAGAATGGCCCGTGGACCTCTTCCTCCAAAGTCTGAAGAGGCCAGTGGATCAGAGAGTGGCGTCAGTAGTAGCAGTGGGGATGGGCCATCCACAAGTAGTGAGGCGGACAAAAAACTACATCAGCTGAAGACCCAATTGGCTACTTTGACTAGCTCCTTGGCTACAGTCACCCAGGAGAAGTCCCGTATGGAGGCATCTTACCTGGCCGACAAGAAGAAGATGAAACAGGACTTAGAGGAGGCCAATAAAAAGGCAGAGGAAGAGAGGGACCGCCTGGAGGGAGAATTGAAGGGGCTGCAGGAGCAGGTAGCAGAAACCAAAGCCCGCCTGATCACACAGCAGCATGATCGTGCCCAGGAGCAGAGTGACCATGCCGTGATGCTGCGGGAGCTGCAGAAGCTGTTGCAGGAGGAAAGGACCCAGCGTCAGGACCTGGAGCTCCGCTTAGAAGAGACCAGAGAAGCACTGGCAGGGCGGGCATATGCAGCCGATCAGATCGAAGGGTTTGAGCTGCAGACCAAGCAGCTGACCCGTGAGGTCGAGGAGCTGAAAGGTGAGCTGCAAGCTATTCGAGATGAGAAGAACCGACCAGACCCCCGGCTGCAGGAGCTTCAGCAAGAGGCTGTGCGGCTTAAAAGCCATTTCCAGGCTCAATTGCAGCAGGAAATGAGGAAGGTAATTATTCTTGTAGTCTTCAAGCAATCATGTTAACTTGGCTAGGAAATAGCAGGATTTTATTATTTTTCTCTTTTGGTCATTAGAATAGAGAACTCTCTCTTTTTCTCCCCCCCCCCCCCCCCCCCCCGTGTGTGTGTGTGTGTGTGTGTTTCATGAGGCAGGGTCTCACCATCTAATCTAGTCTGGTTTGAACTCATAGAGATCTGCCTGCCTTTCCCTACCAAGTGCTGGGATTAAAGGCACCCTTCTCCCCACCTAAGGCAGGGTGTTGCTCCAATCAAGGATTGCCTGGTGTTTGTTCCCCTCTTGGGTACTGGGATTGCAGTCCCGCTCCACATTCCCAGCATGCACTTTGATGGTAGATGCCAACTGAAAAATCGAACCAGTGAGTCCTAGGAAATCTTGCTTGTGTAGTGTTCTCACAGCCGGATGAGGAGTTTCTGAGTACTTCTGTGTCCAAGCCAGAGAGCCCTATCTCGGCTTCTGGGTGCTGGCACCTTACCAGTTGAGGCAATATCGTGACAGCTGTGTAGTGCAAGGTTGTGTGTATCTTGAGAAGTGCGTGTGTATAGGTAGAGGGACGGAAGGAAGCAATCCCCTCCCCCCCAGAAACAAATGTCTTGTGTATGCCTTTGGCTGAGGTTTGCCTGCTTTAGAAAACTCCTGTTTCATAGTGTTTCCTTTCCATGAAGCCAGGAATCCAGCTCGGTTTGGAATTTCCAGGAATGTTGGGAGAGGGAAAGAATGTTGCCTGGCTTCTCTAAATAATTCGGGAAGCACATGGTGAAAAGTACATTTAGTGCTTTGTATTCAAGCTCAATGAAAAATGGAAAACTATCATAAAAATAGCACTTATACAAAGGAACGTCAATTCAAAATCCCCAGTGCCCACTGGTTCCAGGCCATCCTAGTCCCATGACCCTTCACTTCTCTGCCTTGCTCCTCCACCCCTAGGTGACTGTAGGTTTTTGTGACTTTTCGGGATGCATGGTCACCTGTCCTTTGCTTTGCAGACAGCCCTTGCAGAGGACCAGCTTCGCCAGCAGTGTCAGTTAGAAGAGCAAAGGGTAGCAGCCCTGGAGAACCAAATCTCCGAGGTGTCCGAACTGCTGGGCACCTACGAGAAAGCCAAGCAGAAGGACCAGCTGGCCATCCAGAAACTGAAGGAGCGGATTCTGCAGCTGGACCTGGAGAACAAAACCCTGGCCCTTGCGGCCTCTAGCCGGCCCCCTCTCGACAGCCACGGGGATGAATCCAGTATGGATGTCAATGTCCTGAAGGATAAGATGGAGAAGCTCAAGAGGCTACTGCAGGTTGCAGCTAGGAAGAGCCAGGTGGCCCTGGATGTGGAGAAGCTCTGTGACCCTGAGATAACGCCCAGCTCTGAGGCTGCCGATGGGGAAAAGGCCACCGCACTCTACTACCAACAGGAGCTGAAACAGCTGAAGGAAGAGTTCGAGCGGTACAAGATGCGAGCCCAGGTCGTGCTCAAGAGCAAGAATACCAAAGACGGGAACCTGGCCAAGGAGCTGGAGGCCGCCCAGGAGCAGTTGGCTGAGCTGAAGGAGAAGTATATCTCCCTGCGGCTGTCCTGTGAGGAACTCGAAAGCCAGCACCAGCAGGAGGCCGAGGACTGGAAGCAGGAGCTGGCCCGGCTGCAGCAGCTCCATCGGCAGGAGCTGGAACAGAGCCAGCTTGACTTCAGGGACCGCACGCTGAAGCTGGAGGAGGAGCTGCATAAGCAACGGGACCGGGCTCTGGCTGTGCTTGCTGAGAAGGACCTGGAGCTGGAGCAACTGCGTTCCGTGGCCCTGTCCTCCGGGTTGCCGGGACGCAGAAGCCCTGTGGGTGGACTGGGTGGTGGAGGACTTGGGGACCCGGCTGACACAGCTTCCTCAGAAAGCCTGACTCAAGCCCTGCAGCTCGCTGCAGCCAATGAGCCCACTTTCTTCCTTTATGCTGAGCAGTTGGCCCGGAAGGAAGTGGAGATCACGTCACTGAGGAAGCAGAAACACAGGCTGGAGGTAGAGGCCCATCAGCTGCAGGAAAGGCTGCTGGAGGAGGGCGAGCGGCACCGAGAGGAGGTTGGAGCCCTTCAGAGCCACATCGAAAAGAACGCCAGGGACCAGAGCAGGGAAGGAGCCAACCTGGAGTATCTCAAAAACATCATCTACCGCTTCCTGACCTTGCCAGACAGCCTTGGCCGCCAGCAGACGCTCACGGCCATCCTGACTATCTTACACTTCAGCCCCGAGGAGAAGCAAGTGATAAAGCAACTCCCAAGTGGTGGCAGCTGGTGGCCTTCTGGCAAGAGATGATATACCTTCTCCAGCCTGAATCGCTGTGCCTCTTTCATGTGGGAAGGGCAGGCTAAGATTTCCGCTGCCTCTTCTCGCATTAGCGTTTATTTCTTCACTGTGCTGAGCTCAGAACGGTTCAGTAGGATGGGATTTTCTGCCAAGTGCCATTAATGCAACTTTGTCCTTGGGCTTGGGGTACTGCAGGTGTTGAGACAGTACTTCTGCCGGTGTGCATGCGGGGCAGGTTAGGGAGAGGGGCTGTGGCAGAGGTGCAAGCTAGGGAAGTGGTGAGAATCTTTAGAGATGTTTTGTTATGCTCCTAGCTCAGAGCTAGTGGCTCCCAGAGGAGTCCATCTGACTTTGGAACATACACAGTAACAGTGTATGTTTTCCTTGTCAGAGTCTGGTCCACTTTTGTCCTAATTTTTCTGAGGACATAAAATCAAGCTAGAAAGAGACCAGGAAGTTCGAAATAGTAATGGTTTGTCCAAAGGGCTGTGGAATATTGAGTTCATCCGTGAACTTGGAACCTCAGTTCCAGGAACCAGCCCACCACTTGTGACCATCCTAGAGAGGGTCCTGACCTTAGAGATTTCCCCAGTGATCTGATTTGAGCCAGGACAGGGTTGAAAAGGAACCTCTCTTGCTTAAGCTGCCTGTCCAAGGTCAGCTCAAGACTGAGTGGATGGCTTCACTGTCTTCCCATCAACATTGAACTTGTATAAAGAAATGAAACCGTCGCTTTTTACAGAGCATTCAAACAATGAGCTGGGGGCCTCCTTGGATACAAGGAATTCCTGCCATGATTTGTTCCCAGCTGTGTTTGCTTTTGCAGGGACAGGAAAGAGGAGGTAATTTGCTGCAGATTCCAAAAGACTGTTATGACCCTCACGGGAAAAGTGCAGTTTGGCTGAAATACTTTCCATCCTATGGGTCTGGGCAAAAGTTAATTTCATCCTTTAAGGAAAGAGAGTGCTCAGAAAACTCGGGTCAAAGTGGTGTCTGTTGCCCAGTTCTTTGCTTAGTCTGCCCTTCCTGGTTATAAAGACCTTTGGACCGGAAAGACCAATGTTTGACTATTAATATGTATCTTTTTGTTATTTGTATCACTGAGATCTGTTTTTCGAAGGTTTGGGGTACAGAAGACAATGTTTTGGATGGGCAAAGGTGACCTGATTATCTACATGAGCAGACTTCAATGGAACAGAAGTGTTATCTTTATGGAAATACCAGTGGTCATTAAACCTGAGAGACTTGAACTGTGTTTTCTTAATGGTGGTGTCTCTGCATCTGAACACAAGTAGATTATGAACGTGAACGGTGGACGAAAAGCTAGATATGGAGTTCCTTGTACTGAGCTCTGAGCTCGAACCATATTCCATTATGCTGGTCCATGAGCTTGACCCCGGGGAGGAGCACATGAAAGGAGGTTTTCACTGCCTCACATATAACACAGTTCTTAGCCTGGAATTGTGCGTGCGTGTGTGTGTGTGTGTGTGTGTGTGTGTGTGTGTGTGTGTGTGGCGGGTTGGGGGCAGCTGCAATGGAAAAAGTTTTCTAATGGGAATAGTTTGTGGGCTTGATGCTCCCATAATTATTGCTTCATACTCTGGGAGTAATCTGTTTATAAATGCTTCTTTATCCCTAAAATCAAGATTCATGATACCCTGCAAAGTTATCTCAGGACAACAAGACTTCCTTCATTCCTGTAGTAATGGACTTCCTTTATTTCTTTTTTTAAAATATTTATTTATTTACTATGGATACAATATTCTGTCTGTGTGTATGTCTGCAGGCCAGAAGAGGGCACCAGACCTCATTACAGATGGTTGTGAGCCACTATGTGGTTGCCGGGAATTGAACTCAGGACCTTTGGAAGAGCAGGCAATGCTCTTAACCACTGACCCATCTCTCCAGCCCGACTTCTTTTATTTCTTGACCTTGCTTCTCTAAATGTAGGATATCCTGTGATTGCTGTTATTTCTAGGTGATTCTGGGAAGTGTAGAAAAATCCATAGCTACAGTTGCTTTTCCAGAACTAGTGTTTGCTGTGCTTAAAAAATTTGTCCATTTCATACATTTGTATAATGAAAATTACTCATTTTCATCATGTCTCCAGTTCCTTTTCTCTCATCCCCTCTCTCTTTCTCTGGTATCCTCAACAAGTCCCCCTCTAATTTTATGTTTTCTCTTTTGTGTGTGTGTGTGTGAGACCCAGAGAGTTTAATTAGAGTCTCTTTCTCTCTCTGGCTTTTTTGAGACAGTTTCTCTTTGTAGCCTTGGCTGTCCCGGAATTCACTCTGTAGACCAGAGTGGATTTAAACTCACAGAGATCTGGTTGCCTCTGCCTCCTAACTGCTGGGTTTAAAGGCGTGCACTAACACCTCCTGAGAAGTTTCTCTCTCTCTCTCTCTCTCTCTCTCTCTCTCTCTCTCTCTCTCTCTCTCTCAATTTAAAACAAAAGAAACAAAAAGTCTTTGTTTTCATATGTATGGATGTTCTGCCTGCAACTTTGTCTATGTTTCACATGCATGCCTGGTGCCCCCAGGGATCAGAAGAGGTTGTCACATCCCCTGGAACTGGAGTCACAGACAATAGAAAGTTGCCAAGTGGGTACTGGAAATTGAACCTGGATACTCAAAGAGCAGCAATTGCCCTTAACCACTGAGCCATCTTTCCGCCCCTTGATTCATTCTTGCCCAGGTACTTTGGCCGTTTAGGAGTTTCTGCGTTAATCACCACCTGATGCTCTAAGAAGCTGTTCTGATGATAGCTAGGCACAGCACTAAGCTATAGGTATAAACATGAATATTTAGAAGGCAGTTTGACAGCATCATCTAGCTAAACAATAGTAGGTTTCTCCCTGTGAGACCTATGACCTCGGGTGTTATAAGGATGTTGCTAGTGTGTTTCCCGGCTGCCCCGCAGCTCAGACCCAAAAGAATCACACAAAAACCATACTATTTAGATCATTACTTCGCCCATTAGCTCTAGCTTCTTATTGGTTAACTCTTACATCTTAATTTAACCCATCTCCATTAATCTGTGCATCTCCACAAGGTTGTGGCCTACCTATAAAGTTTCAGCATGTCTGTCTCCGGCAGCAGCTCCATGGCTTCTCGCTGACTCCACCTTCTTTCTCTCAGCATTCAGTTTAGTTTTCCCCGTTAGCTCTGTTCCCCTATAGCTCTTTTGCTATAGGCTCAAAGCACTTCCTTTATTAACCAATGATAGTTACCACATACAGAGGGGAATCCCACATTACCTCTGCTTTTCTGTTTAAATAAAAATGGAAGGTTTTTAACTTTAACAGTAAAATTACATATATGTGTATCAAGCAAGAATTATAGTTACAGTATTTATATCTACTTTATCTTTTATCATAACTAAGGAAAACTATAACTATCAATTCTTCAGCTCCATCAAAGACTGCAGAAGGATATAACATTGCCCAAGTAAACAGGAAGTACATTGTAAGCAACTTCCAAAACTCTAGAATTGGCAGAGACATCTCACTGCCTGGATAGTCACCCAAAGTTCTTCTGTATCATTAGAGCACCCATCTTCAGCCTACTGGCCCATAGTATCTATCTGATAAACTTTTTCATGAAACAGGAAATTTCAAAGACAGTTCTGCCTATATTGGCAGTTTGTCACTTTCTTCTGTGTCTTGCAGAATGTCTAGCAGATTCTTTCTATTCTTTCATGAATCAGGAACCCCAAAGGACCATTTCACCTTTAGGCAAGTTCAGCAGTCATTTCTCTGTGGGTCCTGCATGTCCAGTTCATCAAGCAGTGCAGGCAAGAACAATTTCTTGCCCAAATGGCTAACCAATGCCATAAGGACCCTCTTTGGTGCCCATCATCCTCTTGAAGTAGATTGGTGCTGCCAGGAGCAGCTGCGTCTCATTGTCATGAAAAGTCCTAAGTTCTTAAACATTTTAAATGTCATATTCTGAAGGTCTCTGAAAGATTTGAGGAATACCTATCTAACAGAAATATATCTCTATATATCTCAAAAACCTAACATGACTACACACTTGACTATTATTATATATTATATATAATATTTATTATTTATATTTATTATATATGACAATATATTATATATAATATCTATAATATTATAGATGATTATTTACCTATATTTCTTAATCATACATTATATATTTAAATGAGCTGTACAAACACAATACCTTAACCAAGAGGAGAAATATACATATAACAAAATTGACCCTAAATTTGTGTCAATAATCCAAGATCCATACCAATGCAAATCTCTATAGCATATCCCCCTTTAAATGTAAAGAAACATAAACAATATTTGGGAATATGGGCATAGTTCTTTCCAAACTGCTTCCTGCTTTTTGTTGGGCAAAGTAATTTTTTGGAGGTGTTCATGACAATCTTTTGTGGGGGGTCTTGGTCCATCAAACCACATTAGTCTGGAAGGATTCCTCAGGTCCTCATCCTCTGTGGAAACAAAGAACCTCTTTTCCAAAGCAACATAGTTTGAATTGAAGATACCTTTAAAATATATGTTGGTTTAGCTTAGCAGCCC
>NW_026067921.1:10893347-10908869 GCF_014885135.2 Alexandromys fortis
GACAGAGTTATCTCTGTAGTCTGTCCTGGAACTAGCTCTTGTAGTCCAGGCTGGCCTCAAACTCACAGAGATCCACCTGCCTCTGCCTCCCGAGTGCTGTGATTAAAGGCATGTGCCACCACCGCCTGGCTTGAATTCTAAATTTAAGCCATGCTAAGAAGGTATATTTTTTGGTGTTAGGCTCAAATGTTCTATGGATGTCTGTTAAGTCCATTTGAGTCATGACATCTGTTAGTTCTCTTATTTTTCTTTTAAGTTTCTGTCTGGCTGTCCTGTCTGAAGATGGAAGTTAGAGAATAATCCCACACTAGCTCAGAACTGCATATAATAAAGGGTTGTTTATTTAGGGGTGGACTCACAGATCACAGTCCTCTGTATGAACGGGGAACAGGAACCGAATCTAGAATCTGGGAGAGGGAGAGAACCATTTTTAGAAGCAGAAAAATGTTCAGAATCATCTTACCCTCTCTTGACAAGGTTTGGCAGACTTTTTTCTTGTATCCTGCATGTCCTGTCCAGACACCATGCATTTTGTCAGTGGTTGAGGCATGGGCAGTTCTTTGCCCAAAGGCCAGTTTTGCCAAGAAGAAAACAAGCTCCAAGTGGAGTGTCTTCGAGTATGTGCACATGCACGAGCGCGCGTGCGCACACACACACACACACACACACACACGTACAAGCTTTACAACTGCATGTATAGTATAAGAGACCACACCCAAGTGGGCTGGTATCTGAAAGGCTATTGGCTAAAGAAGTTCCAACAGCACCAGAGAAAGAACTGAAAAAAAAAAAAAAAAAGGCAACCACAAGGAAAGGAATAAAAAACAATTTACAAGTTGGGTGGTGATGGCGCACGCTTCTAATCCTAACACTCAGGATGCAGAGGCAGGCAGATTTCTGTGAGTTTGAGGTTAGCCTGGTCTACAGAGTGAACTTCAGGACAGCCAAGGCTACACAGAAAATGCTGTCTCAAAACAAGAAACAACAAACAAACAACAACAACAACAAAACCCTCCTTTTGTTTCGAAATTGAAACATTGCTATGGAACTTTTTCTGCTTGTGACAAATATGCCACCATTGTTCATTATTCTATTCTTGTAACAGTGACACTCAAGGCTTGTGACATTCATCACAAGTCATGAGACACAACTGCTGACAGTTATCCTTGAACCCCAGTGAGGGCATCAGTGAACAGACACAAAGCCAAAATGTTCCCAGCACTGAAACCGTTCGAGGTCAACTTATTTTACTGTTTCATACATTAGTGCGATATATCTTGAGCATACAATGTATATTTATCTTTCATTATGTTATCCTTTCTTTTTATTTTTTACTCTGAGTTCTTTTTAAAAAGTACATTTACAGTCTTTTAAAATTTAGTTTATTATACTTAATTAAAAGTTCTGTGACAGTTTCATGTATGCGATGAATTTTAGTCCTTCTTACCCCATAGTATCCTGTCTCACTCCCCCTCCTTCTTATATAGAAACCCTTCTTCCCTTGATTCCCTTCCTATGTGCGTGCATGTATGTGTGTGTGTACACACGCATGTGTGCGTGCATGTGTGTGTGTCTGTGCGTGCGTGTGTCCCACTGAGTTTAAATGGGACTGTCTGCATAAGCATGGGTAGGAGGTAATTTAGTGGAGCATTAAACTGCCAACAGCTCCTCATGGAGGCGTGGAAACCCATGAGCCCTTCTCCCATCCACAGTAAAGTGTCAGTGAGCCCCATCTTATGCAGGTCACCATAGCTGCTGTGATCCCGTCTTGTGCAGGTCCTATGCAGGTCACACAGCTGCTGTGAGCCCCGCCTTGTGCAGGTCCTATGTATGCATGTCACACAGCTCCTGTGAGCGCTGTTTTGTGCAGGTCCTACCTATGCAGGTTACGCAGCTGCTGCGAGCCCCGTCTTGTGCAGGTCCTGTGCAGGTCATGCAGCTCCTGTGTTAATAACTGCATCCTGTCCAGAAGACTGTTCCACAGCAATGCTTCCCATTCTCCAGCTCTTACATTCTGCCTGCCCCCTCTTCCACGATGTTCCTTGAGTATCGGGGTGTGCAGGTGATACAGACGACTGGAATAGGGCTGGACACGCAACAGTCACTCACTGTCAACACTCTAAGCAGTCGCGAGACTGTGTCAACTCCTGCTCTCTAACTTCCCTGACCAAGGCTGAGAGCAGGGCTAGCCTGTGAGTACAAGGGTAACTAGATACATACTTATCATGTCATTTTAGCAAAATGACAGTACTAGGTCCTTCCCTGGGGCTTGTGACCTTCCAGGTCACGAGCTTTTTAACAAATTTACACTCTCAGGCATGCTTACAAGGCAAGCACCTCACTGAACCACCCCTACATCCTCCCCCTAATTTTTCTTTTTCATTCCTAAAGGATCCTTGTAATTACATTAGCCATGCCCAGACAATCCAGACAATCTCCGTATCCTTTTTAATTTAATTTAATTGTTTTGAAACAGGGTCTTTTCATGTTGTCTAGGCTGGCCCCAAACTCCTAGTTTTGATGATCCTTTTGCCTCTATGTTCCAAGTAGCTGAAACTACAGATGTGAGCCACCAGACCCAATTCCCCTATTTTATTTTCAACGTTTTTTTTTTATTAATTTTATTGAGCTATACATTTTTTCTGCTCCCCCCTTCTTTCCCCTCCCCTTCTACCCTCTCCCATGGTCTTCATGTTCTCAATTTACTCAAGAGATCTTGTCTTTTTCTACTTCCCATGTAGATTAGATCCATATATGTCTCTTTTAGGGTCCTCATTATTGTCTAGGTTCTCTGAGATTGTGAATTGTAGGCTGATTTTCTTTGCTTTATGGAATCCACTTATGAGTGAGTTTATAGGATGCTTGTCTTTCTTCATCTGAGTTACCTCACTCAATATGATGTTTTCTTTTTTTTCTGGATTTTTGAGACAGGGTTTCTCCATAGCTTTTGGATCCTGTCCTGGAACTAGCTTTTGCAGATCAGGCTGGCCTCGAACCACAGAGATCCACCTGCCTCTGCCTCCCGATTGCTGGGATTAAAAGCATGCGCCACCATTGCCCAGCAATATGATGTTTTCTAGCTCTATCCATTTGCCTGCAAATCTCAAGATGTCTTTTTTTTCTAATGTGTAGTACTCCATTGTGTAAATGTACCATATTTTCCTTATCCATTCTTTGGTCGAGGGGCATTTAGGTTGTTTCCAGGTTCTGGCTATGACAAACAAAGCTGCTATGAACATAGCTGAGCACATGTCCTTGTTGTATGATTGAGAATCCTTTGGATATATACCCAAAAGCTGGGTCTTGAGGAAGGTTGTTTCCTAATTTTTTGAGAAATTGCCATACTGATATCCAAAGAGGCTGTATCAGTTTGCACTCCCACCAGCAATGCAGGAGTGTTCCCTTTACCCCACATCCTCTCCAGCATTGTCATTAGTGTTTTTGATCTTGGCCATAAGGATGTTGAACATTTCCTTAAGTGTCTTTCAGTCATTTTAGATCCTCTGTTGAGAGTTCTCTGTTTAGGTCTGTACCCCATTTTTTTTTTTTACTGGATTATTTGTTGTTTTGATGGCCAATTTCTTGAGTTCTTCATATATTTTGGAGATCAGTCCTCTGTCTGATGTGGTGTTGATAAAGATCACTTCCCATTCTATAGGCTGCCATTTATATAGCCAAAATAAAGTAAAGAAACTTCTGGAAGCATCACAATCCCTGACTTCAAACTCTACTACAGAGCTACAGTATTGAAAACAGCCTGGCACTGGCACTAACACAGACAGGAGGACCAATGGAACCGAATCAAAGACCCAGATATTAAACCACACATCTATGAACACCTGATTTTTGGCAAAGAAGCAAAAAAAATATAAAATGGAAAAAAAGCATATTCAACAAATGGTGCTGGCATAACTGGATATCAACATGTAAAAGAATGAAAATAGACCCATATCCATCACCATGCACAAAAGTCAAGTCCAAATGGATTAAAGACCTCAACATAAAGCCAGCCACACTGAACCTCAGAAGAGAAAGTGGGAAGTACACTTGAACACATTGGCACAGGGAACCACTTCCTAAATATAACCCCAGCAGCACAGACACTGAGAGAAACAATTAATAAATGGGACCTCCTGAAACTGAAAGCTTCTGTAAAGCAAAGGACACGGTCAACAAGACAAAACAGAAGTCAGCCGGTTAGCAGCGTTCAGTCTTCCTCACCTGTCCCCCAGGTCACACCTTCTGGGAACCAGAGCGCTGACATCTGTGTGTATGTGATGGGGTGGGCGCTTGTGGACACTGCAGTTCTCACTGCCACAGCATGTGTTTTTATAAATTTTCTATCTGGAAAGAACTTAGGTAAAAACAACAACAAAAAAATGGAACAACAAAAATCTTGCACTTGGGCCGGGAAGTACAGAAATGTAAGATTATTTTTCATAGGAAAGCAGCAACAGCAGGTGACTTCAAAGAAGGTGTGGCAGAAAATAAAAGTTCTCTGTAATCAAACTCTGACTGATGGTGGAGAATGGGAGTTCTCATTGATCCCAAGCAAGAATGACGGGGACTTCCCTCTGCCTTCTGAGGCTGATTCTGAGCTCACACTTCTGTTCATATGTCAGCAAATAGACTGACAATCCAAACACACTGGCTACTCTTCCGAAGAACCCAGGTTCATTTCCCAGCAGCCACATGGTGGTTCACAGTCATCTGTAACTCCAGTCCCAAGGGATCTGATGCCCTCTTCTGTCATCTGTGGATATTGTTTACACATAGTGTACACACACACACACACACACACACACACACACACACATATATATGCAGGCAAACTACCCACAGGTATAAAATAAAAATAAGGGAAAAACAATTGAATTACTGATAGATTCTACAACATGGACGGACCTTGAAAATACTATAGGAAGCAAAAGAAGCCGCTCACAAATGGCCACACAGTATATGGTTCCTCCTGTATGAAATGTTTGGAATAGAGAAGACTATAGATGAAGGAATCAGATTAGTAGATGCTAGCGATTGGGAAGGAGAAAATAATAGGGAAAGACTGGTTGGAACAACACAAGGCTTACTTTCAGAGTAGTGTAAGCCTTCTGACTACTAGATAGTGTCATAGTTGCTGTTCTGTTGCTGTGGGGAGACACCATGGCCAAAGCTACTTATTTTTTTTAAAGTATTTATTTATTTATTATGTATACAATGTTCTGTCTGTGTGTATGCCTGCAGGCCAGAAGAGGGCACTAGACCTCATTACAGATGGTTGTAAGCCACCTTGTGGTTGCTGGGAATTGAACTCAGGACCTTTGGAAGAGCAGGCAATGCTCTTAACCGCTGAGCCATCTCTCCAGCCCCTCAAAGCTACTTATAAAAGAAAGAATTTATTTATTTTTAGTTCATACATCTTTACTTGCAAGTGTTCGTTGCAATGAGCCATTGGTCTGGTTCGAGGCCTCTGGCTCTTGCAACATTATCAACGCTGAGCCATCACTGGGATTCCTCTGGGATATCCTGTTATTGTCCTGTGTCATAGAGATGACATGCTCAGGACCATCCCAAACCCACATGCTTAGGATCATCTCCCACCCACATGCTCAGGACCCCCCCCCCCCACTTGGTTCTTTCTCCAGGGGTCTTTACTTTCTTCCCCACATACCAAATCTTTCTTCTTCCCCCTTCTCTAACAGTCAACAGATGACTATCTGAGGCTGACCCTAGGTATCATGAAGCTAAAAATGGTTAACTTTCTAATATGGAGAACTAGCAGGGCTCAGACCCCTTACGTTTGAGTTATCACCACAGGAGAGGCATCTCCCTGTAACCTAAGGTCTGACTTACTTGTTTGAGAAGACTTTAGAAGTCAAAGGACAGCAGGAGCCATTAGATCCAGGAAGAGGCCAGAGGATTCCTCTCTGGAGCCTTTAGGTGCAGTGTGACTCTACTGACCCCTTCACTTTGCACCTATGGCCTCTAGAACTATGGGAGACGAAGTCTTTGCTGCTTCAGGTAGATGGTTTTGTAGTTCTTTATTATGGCAGCCATGGAAAAATGCATACATTTGGTGAAGATGCTGGAGGGGAGGGTGTGCGGTAAGTACTCAGCTAACTGTGCCCTTACGGGGACGTTTTGGTCATCAGGATTCCCATTGCCTACATGTGTGCCAGACAGGAAGGTGGTGCTTCATTTGTGGGCCTTGACACGGTCAAAAACTAATTAGTAATAAGTTTAGGCAATAGGTAAGTCCTGCCACCTTTTACTCCCACAGTGAGGGTGCCTCCAGAGGGGATTTCTTTGTGAAATCTATGTCTGAAGGGGCACAGAGTCCCCCCTAAAAGACACCCCCAGGATTGGTGCTTCCCTTTTCTTCTCCAGATTACCACTCTGCACCTCCAGATGGAAGCACCCCGCTTTTCAGAATTGCTGCTTCCTTGACCACTGTGTCTAGGACTCTGTTAATTCTTCCTGAACCTTCCCTCCTACACAGCAACATCCTTTTCTTCTGCTGGAATTTGTTCTCTTATATTTATGACTTGTGTCTCTTTTTCCGCCCCCTCAGTAAACCCTGCTGGTTATTTAGGTCCCGTATTTGGTCTTCTCTTTACTCTCTACAGCTCTCTTGGCTAACTGTCCGGTTTCCTCAACCTTAGCGGCCACCTACAGTGCGCCTCCCACTTCTGTTTCCGTGTAGTTTTCCCCAGGCTCCAGCTTCCTGCATTCAGTGCAGTTCCTGCCTGGGATGCCAGTGACTTCTGACTCCATTTGTTCTAATCCCTTTCCTCGTTCATCATCTCCTCTGGCTGGAGTCACAGAATCCCCGTTTCAAACTGAAAAGGCCATGCAGAGGGGTTCTTTTTCTCCATTTTTTGAGGCGGTATCCCATATCTTTTAATTTTTTGCTACCGTTTGCTTTCCTTTCTTTCTTTCTTTCTTTCTTTCTTTCTTTCTTTCTTTCTTTCTTTCTTTCTTTCTTTCTTTTTTTTTTTGTGACAGGGCAAGGTCTCACTTTGTCATCCAAACTGACACCTCAAACTTGAAGCAACCCTCTTGCCTTTGCCTTCCAAGTGCTAAGATTCCCTGCATGAGCTATCTGCCTGGCTAGAAGTTTTATTGATGCAAAAGATAGATATTGAGCAGTTTTGGGAGGGAAATAAAGGAGAATGAAAGCTATCCAAAGAATTACAGCTGGTGGCAATGTGGGTATTAACCAATCAACAGTCTATGGAAGCTTGTCTCCGCCAACTTTAACATGCTAAGGGCAGATTTTAGGTGTGAAAATATGCACTACAGAAGAAATCATAGGCAGAAATGTAACAAAGTCAACAGCACCTCCAGATTCTTTTGTGTCTCTCCCATTCATTCAGTTTGCAGGCACAGCATAGGGGGTCACTCCTTTTGGCCACTGTGTCTCATCCTCATGCCAAACTGAGCCCCAGGAAGTCTGTCAGTGGGTAGGAAGTTAATTTGCTCTGGCCCCCATCCTGGACCCTGTATCAGGTTCTGCCTTTCCTCTCTGTAATGAGGCCCTCTAGGTTCTGCTCTTAATGCATTCCGGGGCAAACAAATCTAGAGCCTTTTGTTAGGTTCTTGTGTTTTGAAGCCACCATTCCTCTTACTCCACGTACTCCCTTAGATCAGAGACAGCAAAGATGTCTATGAAATCATAGACAAAAACAAAACAAAAATAAAAAAAATGCAATGGTTTAGGTTTCCTATTTTATTTTTTAGGGTTTTGGGTATAATAGTCACTTTCTACCATGGAGCTCCAGTCTAGCTCAGAGGGCCACTTCCCTTAAAAATTTAACATTATCTGGTGGTGGTGGTGGCGCACCCCTTTAATCCCTGCACTTGGGAGGCAGAGACAGGCAGATCTGTTCGAGGCCAGCCACAGAGAAACCCTGTCTCGAAAAAAAAAATCAAAATCAAACCAAAATAAAACAAAAAGCCACTTAGCAGTATTCGTGGAACTAGAGGTGAGCTTGGGAGCTGAGAGGTAGAAAAAGAACCTACATAACAAGATCTGGTTTCAAATGGATGAGATTATCCAATTCCAGCATTCTGTCACTAAAGATGTGAAGTTTTGACAGACAGGGGACTCCAGAATGTACTGATGAAGATGCCCGCATGGCTAATACTGGCTGTTTCCCCCAGTGCATTAGTGGACGGCGTGCTTTGGAGACATCCAGTAATGATTATAATGGTACCCGCAGCAGCTCTGGCCTCATTTCTGGCAGTCATGTCTTAATTAGGTGGGTTTTGACTCTTCATTATTTTCTTACCATGTTTTCCTTAACAGAATACTTTAGCTATTTTGTGCCATTAGAAGGAAGAGGCCCGCAGAAGTTGCCGCATTACAAAATGGATCTGACAGAAAAGACCATTAATGCTTCCTCCCTGTCCAAGCCTCGTCAGTAATTAGGGACTTACATAAACAGCCCTGCTTACATTATTTGGATGACAGTCTCTAAGGACAATGCCAGCAGCGTGCTGCACTCCGCTCTTCATAAAAGCAAAAGCGATTAGTCTGCTATATAACCTAATCATCTGAAAAATGTAATTCCCACAGCAGCGTTTGTTATCGCTGCTTTTGGAAAAGGGCAGCTGGCAGACAGAATTCTGACACACTAGGTTGTACCACACACACTAGTCAAATGAATGTTTCTCCACAAGGGGCCTGGAACCCACACTGTCCCCGAAGGGGCTTCCCCTGAGAGCAAGGTGAGGGGGATTCTTAGCAAGTTCCCTTTGACTCTTCATCTGTTGGATGGATTGTAGGAATAAATGCTGAGTAAACACTGGTGTAGGAGTAGTCTTACAAAGATGACCAAGGGGCTGGAGAGATGGCTCAGTGGTTAAGAGCATTGCCTGCTCTTCCAAAGGTTCTGAGTTCAATTCCCAGCAACCACATGGTGGCTCACAACCATCTGTAATGAGGTCTGGTGCCCTCTTCTGGCCTACAGANCCATCTGTAATGAGGTCTGGTGCCCTCTTCTGGCCTACAGACATACACACAGACAGAATATTGTATACATAATAAATAAATAAATATTAAAAAAAAAACAAAGATGACCAAGGTTCATAGTGGACATTGGAGGAGCTTCCAGAGTTTCCATTCAGCCAACAGTACACCTTTCCTGGGAGCCTCGGGCATGTGAGACTGTGGCCAAATGCTGCCATAAAGGTGGGAGATGTAGCTTCAGGCCTCAGGGAGTCTTTTATACCCTGGACCACTAGTCCCGATGTCTACAGTTCTCCCTCAGAACTGGTCATCTGATTGAAGTCGTACTCAGCCATGTCCTTCGCTCTAACCTATTGGGCTATTTTGGACTAAGTCTCATGACTTGCCGAATTCATGAAAATGCTAACTTTCAATGTGTTGAGAGGGACAGTCTTTGGGAGGTAATTACGTCATGAGATGTGGCCCTATGGATAGTACTAGTGCCCTCGTAAGAAGCAAGCCAGGAAGCTCTCTCCCTTCCTGTGGGTTTTTGCCCTGGGAGGGTGCAAGTGAGAAGGGGCTCTCTGTAACCACTAGCCAGGCCTTGATCATAGACTTCAAACTTCTAGAGCTACGAACAATAAATTGTTATTTAAGCAATGCAAGTGCTCAGTTTTAGCAGTCTTGGTGGGTTTCCCATTTCTTTTTCCTTATCCTCCTTGTAACGTGGTCAGTGTGTTTTCTTTTGCTGTCTTCACCTGATATCTTACTACGGCAAGTTAGACTTCCCATCGCACTTGGTGGCAGATAACCGATGACATGACATATTAAAAAGTATTATTTGATCCATAATAGATCTTGGTAAAGGACACATTTTTTCCCCATTTCCTCCTTTAAAATATTATACATCTGACAGAAGGTTAGTACATTTCTCAGCCTTCATCGGAGAAGCTTGTTTTTGCAGTGGTTGGTGTTGGGTGCAGAGGCCCACAAATGGTCAACATGCAGAACATAGAGACTGCAGAGTGCTTAGACATTAATGGGATAAGTTCCGAGCCCCTTGAGGGTCAAAATGCACCATAGAAGAGGGGCAGAAGGATTATAAGAGCCAGAGGGAATGGATATCTGCAGTGAAACAGACACGACAAGGCCATTGCACACATGAGCTCACAGAGGCCATGCCTACATGCATGAGACCTGCAGACACATGCATGAGACCTGCAGACACATGCATGAGACCTGCAGACACATGCAAGAGACCTGCAGACACATGTATGAGACCTGCAGACACATGTATGAGACCTGCAGACACATGTATGAGACCTGCAGACACATGTATGAGACCTGAAGACACATGTATGAGACCTGCAGACACATGTATGAGATGTGCAGACACATGTATGAGACCTGCACACATATGCATGAGACCTGCAGGCACATGCATGAGACCTGCACACACATGTATGAGACCTGCAGACTCATGCATGAGATGTGCAGACACATGCATGAGACCTGCACACATATGCATGAGACCTGCAGACACATGCATGAGATGTGCAGACACATGTATGAGACCTGCAGACACATGCATGAGACCTGCACACACATGCATGAGGTGCACAGACATGTATGAGACCTGCAGACACATGCATGAGACCTGCACACACATGTATGAGGTGCACAGACATGTATGAGACCTGCACACATATGCATGAGACCTGCAGACACATGTATGAGATGTGCAGACACATGTATGAGACCTGCACACACATGTATGAGGCCTGCCGACACATGCATGAGACCTGCAGACACATGTATGAGACGTGCAGACACATGTATGAGACCTGCAGACACATGCATGAGACCTGCAGACACATGTATGAGATGTGCAGACACATGTATGAGACCTGCACACACATGTATGAGGCCTGCCGACACATGCATGAGACCTGCAGACACATGTATGAGATGTGCAGACACATGTATGAGATGTGCAGACACATGTATGAGACCTGCAGACACATGCATGAGACCTGCAGGCACATGCATGAGACCTGCAGACACATGTATGAGACCTGCAGACACATGCATGAGATGTGCAGACACATGTATGAGACCTGCACACATATGCATGAGACCTGCAGACACATGCATGAGACGTGCAGACACATGTTTGAGACCTGCACACACATGTATGAGACTTGCACACACATGTATGAGATGTGCAGACACATGTATGAGACCTGCACACACATGTATGAGGCCTGCAGACACATGTATGAGACCCGCAGACACATGCATGAGACCTGCACACACATGTATGAGACCTGCACACACATGTATGAGACCTGCAGACAAATCCCAGCTTACACAGATCAGAGGCTCATGAAGTCCTACTATGTCTAAAAGCCAACCGATGGCTGCCGAGGGAGAGAGAATGAGTTTTTGTCAGGGATGCGCCCCCTAAATGGCTTCCCATGCATCAGTAGATGGTTCTCTACCCATGCACACAGGCAGCACTAAATGGACTCAATGGCTTAAAAAAACAGAGGATACAAAGTTGGGAGGGGAAAGTGGTAAGGGGTCATGGAAGGAATTGGAAGGGAGGAAATGGGGGATATATATGACCCAAACACATTAGAAGCATGTATGAAATTCTCTATTTTATTTCACATGTATGAGTGTTTTGCTTACATGTATGTCTGTGCACCATGTTCATGCAATGCCTTCAGAGGACAGAAGAGAGCAGGAAATCTCCTGAAACTGGAGTTAAGATGGTTGTGAGCCACCATACTGGCCCAAACCAGAGACTCTAGGAGACCAGCCAGTGTTTGTAACCTCTGAGCAATCTCTCCAGACATCACCAAACAAATTTCTCAAAGACATTATCTTTACCACTTGTCTGCAGAAAACAGAGAGGGGTTTCTAGGGCTCCAATAGTTTGGGCACATAGCTCAGAAAGGGGATGCCTCCTTACAGAGGATTTGGATTGTGGTTGGTCATGATTAATGTGGCTTAAAGTTTTTCATCAGCCACACTGAAACAATCATCTGTGCAGCACCACAATTACTAAAGCCTCTAGGAGGCAAAGCCCAGACCTGCAAAGTCCCATATGGGGCCAGGGATGCTCTTCCTTATCCCCCTGTTTGCTAAACACACACTCAAAATATCTCTTTCCTTGCTCTCATCTCCGTCCTTCCTCCATCTCGACTATCCCATTCCCTCAAGTTCTCCTTCACCCTTCCCTTCTCTCCTCATCTTCCCCTTCTGCCCTCTCTACTCACCCTACCCCTATGTTCCCAATGTTGCCAGGTGATCTTATCTATGACCCTCTTCCTTTAAAGTAATTTGTTTTAAATTTATTTTATATGCATTGGTGTGAAGGTGTCAGAGCCTTGGCACTGGAGCTACAGACAGTTGTGAGCTGCCATGTGTGTGCTGGGAATTGAACCCAGGTCCTCTGGAAGAGCAGCCAGTGCTCTTAACCACTGAGCCATCTCTCCAGCCCCCGAGCCATCTCTCCAGCCCCTACTAAACACACACTCATACACCAAGAAATAAACTTACTTGGGTTTGCCTTGGACAGTGTCCTCGTGAGTCCTGATGTCACCCTGGAGAAGTGCTGAGGAAAAGCTGACAGACATTTTGACCCTGCCCTAATTCAGACTACTCAACTCCTTGTGCACACACAGAGGATGAAAGGGAGTCCTGGTGTTTGCAGGAGAAAGTCACAGAGAATATTTTCATCCCAGATGTTGAACATTTTATTGGAATTCATTAAAAATAGGCAGCTTATTAGGTGTGCTTTCTCTGGCTGACATAATTTGTCTCATAATGAATAAATAAATATGGTTGTCCTCCCCATTTTGTTGGCAGGGTTAGGTTTATAGAACGTTAGCGTTTTTTTTTTTTTTTTTTTTTTTTTGGTTTTTCGAGACAGGGTTTCTCTGTAGCTTTGGTGCCGATCCCGGAACTAGCTCTTGTAGACCAGGCTGGCCTCGAACTCACAGAGATCCGCCTGCCTCTGCCTCCCGAGTGCTGGGATTAAAGGCGTGCGCCACCACCGCCCGGCAACTTTAGCGTTTTTATCTAGTCTCAAAACTCAGAACCAGTCTTCTTTGTACTGTGTTGCTATAATCAGGATGAGTCCAGATAAACTGCTTGAGGCATTTGAAAGGAAATAAAATGTCCCCCCCCCCCAAAAACTACTTGACTCTTTTATTTTTGTTTTGTTTTGACATGGGGTCTCACCATGTAGCCTTGGCTGGCCTGGAACTCACTCTGTAGACCTGGCTGGCTTTGAACTCACAGAGATCCACCTGCTTCTGCCTCCTGACAGTAATACCAGGCACAACAGCAAAGCAACTTGATTCTTTCTCTTCTTTCTCATGTATATATTGTGTATGTGCTCCCTCCCCCAGGGTCTTTTTTTCCTATTTATTTATTTATTTTTGTTTTTACTTAGCTATATTTTTTTCTCCACTCCTCTCCCTTCCTCCCCCTCCTCTTCTATCCTCTCCCATGATTTCCATGCTCCCAATTTACTCAGACGATCTTGTCTTTTTCTACTTCCCATATAGATTACCCCCAGGGTCTTATATAGCCCAGACTAGCCTCCAATTCTCTGTGTAGAAGAACCTATCTTTGAACTCTCAATCCTCTGACTCCCACTTCTTTTAAATAATTTTTTATTATTATTTTGTGTGTATGAATGTTTGCCTGCATGTGTCCTGCTTGCAATGCCCTCAGGAAGACAGAAGGGGGCATCAGCTCCCTTGGGACTGGAGCTGTCAGGTGGGTGCTGGGAATTGAACCCGGAGGAGCTAGTGCTCTTAATGCCCCTCCCCAGCCATTGCTCTAGCCCCCTTCTTCAGCACCTCCAAATCCAATTCCTCTTCTTCCTCCTTCCCCCCTCGCCCCCTCCCCACTTACATTTTTAGTTTTTTTGAGACAGCTGCTCACTATATACAGCCCAGTAGCCCAGGCTGTACTGGAACTTGCCGTGTAGCTAAACCTGGGCTCATACTTGCAGTGATCCCCCTGCCTCTGCCTCCCCACGGGTGAGATTACAGGTCTGTATCATCATGTTGGATCCACAGTCTACTTTTTTTCCCTGTCTTCCTGCTTTCTGCAGTGGGAGGAAGGGTAACTCCTGCAAGTTTTGCTATACGTGTGTGTTTGATTTTTCTAGGGCAGTGGTTTTCAGCCTTCCTAACGCTGCGACCCAAGTCCTCATGTTGAGGTAACCCCCAGCCATAAACGTGTTTTCATTGTTACTCCACAACTGTAATTTTGCTACCGTTAAGAATCATAATGTAAATAGCTCATATGCAGGATCTCTAATATGCGACCCCCATGAAAGGGTCGTTCAACCCCCAAAGGGGTCGCAAACTACGTGTTGAGAATCTCTGCTTTAGGGGATTCTCTGGACCATTATGAGGACTTGGTTGTAGCGGTTACTGAACACTTATAAAAGACCTGAGTTAAGTCTGCAGATTTCTAAGCAATGTGACTACGAATCTAGAGGACCGCTGGATTATGGTAGGAAGCCTTCGGGGAGTGTGAGTTTTCTAAACCTGTTTTATGTCATTAGAGCTACATGATGGTCTTTTGTTTCCAGGGTGGCTTTGAACAGCAGACAGCCCAGGTCTCCCGCAGCAAAAGACTCACCCAAACAAGCGACTAAACCCGCCGTTGGCTGCACGCTGCTGCGGGTCACTCCCATTTGCTGCAGCTGCCGGTGTTTTCAGCGCCCCAGCCCTGTTGGGTCTCTGAAGAGGCAAATTGCATATCTCGCTGTGCACGGCCTACCTTTGTGCAGCCATTCGCTCCTCTGTAAAATGTTCTGCGGGCACAAAAGCCGCGGCTGAGAGGGACAGCTCGGGGCGTTGAGTCCGGGGAGCCTGCGCCTTCTCCAGCGGGACCACGCGGCTGACCCTGCCTAGGAAACTAATGGAGCGTTCCTAAGAGCCCCCAAGTCCAGCGTGGCTCGTCGCAACGTGCTCCCCACCCTCCAAGCCCCCAGGTGAGATTAAAACCAACAAACCCAGAGGCGCCAGACAGCCTTGGCCGCCTGCGGATAATCCCGGAATTCCACCTGCATTTTGAGTCTGTTTTGTTTTGTGGAAAGAAAGAAATGTTGTCAGACCGTTATTTTTTCTTTTTCTTTGTTTTCTTGCACTTTCTTTTCTGGGGGTGACGTCGAACATTTCCTCTGAGATCGAGTGCAAAAAGTCAGATTTTTTTTCTTTAATCTGCGTGAACGACTTTGTTTTAATGTAGAATATGAGATCTCAGAACCGCCTTTTACCAACCCCTGCAAGGCTTCAAACTGCCGCGGAAGAACGGTGGTTGAAAAAGCCCCTGGCGCGCAAGCGATGCTGCAATTTGTGGGTGTCTGTTTCCGCCTTTATATTCAAATATATTTCCCTGGAAGAATTTTTAATTGGAGATTTCGCCTTGAGATGTTTAGATAAACCAGACAGGGAGCCAAAACGAGTTATTTCACTTCTTAACCAACCTTTATTTTTCAGTTTTCTTCCCCCCGCCCCCCCCCCCGCGGTTCTTGCCCCGAA
>NW_026067921.1:10909096-10939649 GCF_014885135.2 Alexandromys fortis
ACATAATAACGGCAAAGAAAGCTTTTTAAAATGAATTGAAATTTTGTGGCATGCCATCTGGGATTATTTGGGGGAAACAGTTTTGAATACTGAAGTTGACCAAAAGAATGGAGGTAGGGCCTGCCCCTAAGCTGACATGTTTCAGATGGCAACCTTATGCTAAGGGGTACAAAGTTGGCTAGCGCCCCCCACCCCTTATTTTCTTTCTCTCGGATTATCTGCAAAAATTCTCTTTGATTGCTGGTATTTGGGCCTGAAAAACTTTCCTATTGTTGAAGAATTCAATTCAACCCCTGCAGCTGCTGATCCCCTTATTGTCCCCCCTCGTTATGTGTACGAGTCTCAGATGAATGTAGCCAAGCCTTTTAGTGCCTTAATAGGTGTCTACATAAAGGTCATTTCTTCTGCAGTACTTGTTCTAACAAAAGTTTATATACAAACGAGAGCCACAGCTAAAACATTCACATTAATCAATCTCCTCCTGTCGCAGATCACAAAAACTGCCTGGAGCCATAGCCAAGGCACAAAAATAAAAAAATTATATGTATATATATATATCTATACACATATACATATATATATGCATGTATGTGTATGTGAAGCTATGAAACAGAAACTGGTTCGAGCAGTTTCACCAAGGATGAAGCGTTGTTTGCCCGGTTTCTATTTGAAGTCATCTGCTTGATGCTAGGATGTGTTTTCGGTTGGACTCAGGACTCAGGTGAAGGTGGAGGACAGAGCGGGACTCGGGGCGGAATTTGCTGGGTTTACACTTTTGCCTGATGATTAGCCTGGTTTGGGAGTTGTGTGTGGATGGCTGCTATCAGCTGCTGATCATCACTGCAAGAAAGGCTTTATCAGCAGTACCAGAAATGAGGCAAATGCAAAGAATTGTTTTCCTATCAGTGTAAGTTCTCCTGCTAGATAAAAGAGAACTGCAGCCCTCCAGCCCTCCATTTTCATCGCGGAACGGAGGAAATAAAGTTTCTTTTAGAAATAAAGAGTTGCCCATTGTAAATTCGAGCGAGGGTGCCAATGCATGAACTGAAACTCCAGGCGGAAGCAAGCCCAGACTTCTAAGGGACCTTAGTACTGAGAGGGGATGGCCCAACACAAACCATGTCAAGTGGGAATCCCAGAACTTTGGCCCACGGGAGGGTGCGAGTGAGGAGACCCACCCGCAAGGCCTCCTGGGAGCAACTCTGGAGAGCTTGCCTCAGACAGCAGCTAACTCAGACACTGCCGCCTTCCAGTCTGTCACAGGACAGGTATCTAGTACCTGTTCTTGGCCCTACCCCCTGTCAGTCCTTCAGGGATAAAATCAGACTTAGTCTGTGGTACCTACGGTTTTCCTTCTGTGCTGTGTGGATTCAATTGCTCATACATCAGCTTAGGCTGGAGAGGTAAGAGTTCAAGTTCTAAGACGCCTTGGAGACTTAAGACCAAAGAGCTCTTGATTTGACCTCTGTGTGTGGTTCTGGTTCATCCCCCTTTTCCTCTCTCTGCTCACACGTAAGAGTGGCTCTCCTAGAATGGCTTCTTGACTTTTGGGCTGGGCACTGCTTCTCAGACTTAAACGACCTAATGGCGACCTGGAGATCTTGTTGCCAAGTACATTTTGAGTCATTCAGTCTGGAATGAGGCCTGGGAACCCCACATATCTAACAACTGCCCTTTTCAGGCTCCTGCTGTTAGGAATTCTAGGTTCTAGCTTACTTGGAGATCAGGTACCGCTTTGTAATGGGATGGAGTAAGAATGCCCACTGTTGAAGCAAGGGAAGGTGTAGTCTCTGAATTCCAAAAGCTTTCCGGCAGATTAGAACGGGCTTGGGGGCAGCCCTAGTTTATCTTACGATTTGTCTTCCACTTGCTTTGATTCTTCAATTTCAAGCAAGAGAGATTCAAAGTAAATAATATTTGGTCTGAATTGATTTTTCCTTTATTTACTCATTTTGAATGTATATGTAACTATTTTGTATATGTGCATGTACATCTGTGTGTGTATGTGTGTGAATGTATGTGTACACTTGCGTGTGTTGAATGGGGGCTATAGGTTGGCATCAGATGTCTTCCTCAATGGCTTTTTACCATATTGCTTTGAGACATACTCTACTACTGAGCCATTTCATCTAGATTGGCTGGCTAATGAGCTCTGGAGAGTCCCCTGTCTACCTCCCTGGTGCTGGGATTATAGGTACATACATGCCTGTAATATACACATACACACATACATATACACACACATATATACATATGTATACATACATAACCACATATATACATACATACGCATATGCATACTCACATATACACACATATACATACCCATATGTATTCACACACATTACATGGTGTGGGGAATAGAACTCAGGTTCTGATGCTTGCACACTCAGCACTTGACCAACAACCCCTTTTCACTCATTGAAAAAGTTACACACAAACAAACACTGGCACCAACCCCTTTACTGTTTGCGTGGGGTTGTTTGTTGTAAATGTAAGACAGGAAAAAAAGTCTGGTTCTAGTTGGGATGGCCAACTGTCCTGGTGTGTCTCCCTCTGAGGGATGTTCAGGATGTAAAGGACTTTCAGTGCTGAAGTCTGGGAAAATTCCAGAAACCCCAGATAAGTCAATCACCCTCATTCTAGTGCAGTAAGTTTTATTGTGGGCCTTTTGATTCTTCAAGATATTCAAGACAGGGTTTCTTTGTGCATTCTTGACTGTCCTGGAATTCGCTCTGTAGATCAGACTGGCTTCAAACTGTAGGATCCTTTTTTAATTTTTGTTTTTGTTTTGTTTTGTTTTGTTTGTTTTTCTAGGCAGGGTTTCGCTGTTTAGCTCTGGCTATCCTGCAACGCACTTTTTAGATCAGGCTGACCTTGAACCCACAGAGATCTACTTGCCTCTGCCTCCTGAGCTCTGGGATTGAATGACTGGGTGGATGACTAAAATTACAAAGTAATGACAATGATAAATGCTGGCTATGTTGTAGAGAAAAGTGCAGGTTGTAGGAGAAGGGACTACAAGGGATCCTCGGGGGAGACAATGTTGAACACTAGTATACCAGGGCTCACTAGGCATGCATTGATTTAGGATTGGTACATTCAGTGAGTGATCAGCCTGCATGGTAGGGTGGAGCCACATTCTGAGGATACAGAGAAAGAGGCTCAGCAGATGGGAAGATTTGAAAAGTATCAAACACAAGCAGTAGGAAAACGTACGCCAATGATTTTCATTAGAAAATCTGCTTCTAGGATCCAGCTGACACACACTCACTGTGCCATCCTCCTCTGCCTACACCCCTTAGAAACGCGAAAACGGATGCCGTGGGAGCGGCTCTGGATCTAATCGGATGCTAAGTGCTTCCTTAAGCGGGGTCGTGTAAGTGCTGTTATAGGTTTTCAGGGCATCACACTTTCCCACAAGGACTGTTCCACGTGTTGCTTCCCAATGGTGCCCTTACCCAGTGTTGGCTGAACAGAGCATGCCCTTCCCAGGTCTCCAGATAGTCAGGGTTGGCGGCACCTGGAGGAACGGGGATAGATCAGCTACTGACTACGTTGCTAGCAGAACATTAGTACTTGTTGGCTTAGATTATGAATTACGCTGTGTCTCTGGTTCATACATCCTGAAGCGCTCACCCAAGGGGCTCATGCTGTCAGTCCGGTGAAAACGACACCCTGGTGGAGCCCCACCTCTGAACCCCAGCAGCTGACCCCTGCAGTGTCCACTGTGTGCGTCTCCTCTTCTAAATGTTCTCATGCGTACTAACTCAAGGTTCCCCTACAATCAACAGGTGTTGGTCCTCTCTTTGTTTTAGTGATGAGGAAAGGAAGGCAAGGAGGAGGCGGGATGACCAAAGTTATAAAACCTAGCAGAATTCTCTGCTGCTGGCTTTGCTGCTCTCGTATTAGAAAGCAAGGCGAGGTTTAAAGCTTTATAGTAGTCACCCCTTTGAATGCTAAGCAGTTTTAATTCTGAGAGGACCCCACATTTTTGGACTTGGTTTCGATTCTATTCTCTGAACCAGTTTATCCATGAAGTGCAATGCCACAAAGCCTGTGGGCCTATGTTCAATACTCTAGTGTGGAAAGCGGTGGGTTACGTTAATCGTAGGAGCTCCCGGAAGGCAAAACAAGATTAAGATGGAGTAATGCTATCCCAAATATCATTTGCATCTTAACTGTTCTGATGAGGCTTGTAGAATCTATTGGTAATACGGAGTAATTTTTGAATGGAATCATTGTCATTTATTTGGGATTTTGAGCCAGTGTCGTGGGTCATTTGGTTGTATTAACTGTTGTCGTTTTCACCTTTGAAGATGTAGGGGAGACTGGCTGCAGGAACCCTGCACATTTTAGAGGAGCCGTCTGGGCTCTTCGACTTCGCTACAGATAGTCTGACCTGTGACCACCAGGACATTCAAAAATTATTTTATGACATGTTCGTGGTCTCAGAAGGGTTTGAGTGGCCTTCAGTTCAATTTCAGGCTGCTATTTCTTGGTGTGTATTTGTTTGAAAATAACAGGCAGCCTCATTATCTCACAACTGGCTCCAAGCGAGTTTATTGTTACTGCTGGGATTATTATTATTACTAGTATTATCATTAAGGCTCTCGATTCGTTTCATCTTCCTTCTCTATTTCCAGCAATAACTGCCCTGTGCTGAGGGTGAGAGAGAGGATTTTCTTCATTTAACTCAGACTAGACTGCTGGCTAGCTCTGTGGGGGAGCCAATGGTTGGTTATTAACTTTTAGAAAAATTGCTGCCTAAAGAAAAAGGGAGCACCCCAAGAGCTAGAAATCAGCCAGTCAAAATGGACAGTGGAGACACCCCCGCAGTTTTGTCATCTTGCAAATGATGACCATCATGTTTTCTTGGTGATCTAAGCCGTAGGATGTCCAGCAGCCGTCAGAATTAGCTGGGGAAACCCCCATGGCCATCATCAATATGTCTTCCCTTTGCCTGGGAACACGGTGCAGCGAGAGAAGCATTTGTGGTGTGGTTTGCCCTGTTCTGACATGAACGCATCCATTAAGTGTGTGACTCACCAGGGGAAGCTTAAGCATGATCAGAGGAAGAATCACGGCCAGCATCTAGCCACACCGTTGAGAAAATCTATCTGTGTGTCTGGGAGTAACTGAGATGCCATGCCCAACGTTATTGGATATTTTTTTCCCATGACATTGAGCAATTGGCAGAAGAAATACCCAATGCCACACTGGAAGTGTGTGCTGAACACAGGACATTTTCAATATTTATTATTTCAAGCTCTGTATCATGTCAGCTTATTCCACATTCATTATCATCTTTTAAATATGCACTGGTGAAACTGTAATTCTCTTGGAAGAGGCATTTGGCAGTAGGATAGCTGCAGCTATGCTGGGCTTACTCCTCATCAGGGACCCCAGTGAGGGCTATGTAGATGGCTTCATTGTAATCTAGGAAGTGAGTACAGTTGTCCCCAACCTCTCCACAGTGGTGACAAATGAGACCCTACAAGGTTGTATAAAATACTCACTACCACCATCACTACACACACACACACACACACACCACACACGTCTACAATATGTACACATACATATATATGCATATGTATTTAAAAAATTGAAAAACAGTAGTCTTTTTTGTTTGTTTTTGGTTTTTGTTTTCCTGAAGCAGGGTTTCTCTGTGTAGCTTTTGAGCCTGTCCCAGTACTCACCCTGTAGACCAGGCTGGCCTTGAACTCACAGAGGTCTGCCTGCCTCTGCTTCCCATGGCTGGGATTAAAGGTGTGCACCACCACTGTCCAGCTGAAAATGGTAGTCTTGCTGATGCCAGTATGTGTACTTGCTGTCAGGTTATTACTTTGGAAGATATAATAAGGTTGGGAGAAGCTAATTCATCTAAAGCCACATCAACACACTGCTGATTTTATGAATTAAAGTGGAGAAAAGAGGGGAAAGACAGCGGGAAGATTGGGTGAAGGTGGAAGTCTAGCATGTCCTTTTCTTAGGAACTCCCCTGGCCCCCATCTCTGTCTCTGGAACCATCAGATTTACAACACAGAGATCTCCCTATCACCAAGAATTCACAAGGAAGCTAAGTCCACACTGAAGTAGACTTTATAGAATCATAGTGCTTACCTTTCTGAAGTGACGTTGCTCAGTGGTAAGGAGCATGCTTACATGCACAAGACCCTGGGCTCAGTCTCCAGCATTGCAAGAGAATAAAAGTATATATTCAGTTATCTTTAGTATATTTTAAAAAAAGTATACAACCTCCCCATTTTTCCAAATCTGTAAGACTTGCTCCAAAAAAGCCCCAGATTTATTATCAACTTCTATTCCCTTCTTCTTTGTCCTCCAGAAACTACCACGCTACTTCCTGCCTCTATTGGGTTTGCTTGTTCTGGTCACTTTAGATAAATGGAACAACACAGTTTATGGGGTTTTGAGTATAGCTTCGTTCACTTAGTGTACGTTCAAGTTTCACCCACATGACAGTAATGACTTGGTCGTCTCTTTTTAAAAAAGTTGACTCACATTCTGTTGTATGACTCTACCACACTTCCTGTCCCTCTTCGTCAATCGTTATTTCCATTTTGAGGGTGCTGTGAATGATACTATTTCTTTGTAAATGCTTTGTGATAGGACGGGTTTTGCCTGTGATTGCCCACGGTTTTGGCTGTGGCCATCCTTGCTGATGTGAAGTGGCCTGTCACAGGCTTTGATTTGCATTTCTAATGACAAGTGGTACCACACCCTTCCAGGTGCTGGTTGGTCATTTGCACACCATCTTTAGAGAAATATCTATTTATCTCCCCCCCCCCCCATTTTAAACGTGGATGAGTTGTAGGATTTTGTTTTAACCTATGCTGGACACTGGGGCTCTTATTAGATGTGTGACATGCAAACGTTCCTCTCATTCTGCATGCTCTCCTTCCACTCTCTACGGTATCCTTTAAAACGAAAAATTTAATGTTGATGATATCTAGCTTGTCTATTTTTTCTTTTTTCTTTTCTTTTCTTTCTTTTTCTTTTTTTTGAGACAGAATTTCTCTGTAGCTTTGGAGCCTGTCCTGAAATTAGTTCTTGTAGACTAGGCTGGTCTCAAACTCCCAGAGATCCACCCGCCTCTGCCTCCCAAGTGCTGGGATTAAAGGCATGCACCACTACCTTCCTTTTGTAAACTGTGCTTTTTTATGTCCTCTCTATGAAAAAACTGTCTAGCATAAGATTACAAAGATCTGTTTCTGAACATGTGCGTGTGCAGATGTGGGTACGTGTGTATTTGTGTGTGTTTGCGTGCACGCTCGCATATAGGCCAGAGATCAGCCTTGAGTGTCATTTCCCAGGTGCAGCCCATCTTGTTTTTTCAGACAGGGTCTCTGATTGACAGGAGGGGGTGGGGCTTGCTGGTGGCTAGGCTGATTAGCCAGCCCCAGGCATCCTCCTGTCTCAGTCTCTACTGACGCTGGGATTACAATTGCATCAGCACTGTTGAAATAGCGGCGGGGCTGCATCCCCAGCACCCGGCCGCCCGCATGACTAGCTTATGCCCGAAATAATTACACGGAAACTGTATTCTTTCAAACACTGCCTGGCCCGGCTAGTTCCAGCTTCTTATTGGCTAGCTCTTACATATTGTTCTAACCCATTTCTAATATTCTGTGTAGCCCACGAGCTGGCTTACCAGGGAGGATCTTAACCTGCGTCTGTCTGGAGTGGGAGAATCATGGCGACTCCCTGACTCAGCTTCTTTCTCCGAGCATTCTCCTCTGTCTACTCCGCCTACCTAATTTTCTGTCCTATGAGGGCCGAGGCAGTTTCTTTATTAATAAGAAATCACTCCCACATCACAGCACTTTTAGCTTTTTTTTTTTTTTTTTTTTTGGTTTTTTGAGACAGGGTTTCTCTGTTTTGTAGCTTTGCAGCCTGTCCTGAATTGGCTCTTGTAGACCAGGCTGGTCTTAAACTCACAGAGATCTGCCTGCCTCTGCCTCCTGAGTGCTGGAATTAAAAGTGTCCACCACAAACGTACTGGGGTCAAATTTAGGGCCTTAAGATTGTGCAGTAAGCACTTCACTGAGCTGTTTGCCCAGCCCTATTTGGGAAGTAGTTTTTTAGTTTTTAAATTTAGGTCTATAACCCATTTTGAGTTAATGTTGGTATATATTATGAAGTAAATGGTTTTTGTTTGTTTGGTTATTTTTTTCAGAGCAAATCTGTGAAGAGTTAATCAGGTTGGAAGAACTCATTTTGGTTGATGTACATTAGACAATTTGTGGCAGATTACTTATAATTACATTCTATCTGGCTGTGAAAAATATTAGAGTTTTGACTCCAAATTTAAGATAGATTCTAACTGTGTTTTTTCCTGAATTTAGTGTTCCTAAAGTCAGTAATGATAAATATCTGTGATTGTTTAATTCATACCTGTTAAGCAGTTGTAATGCGGGCAGGGAATCGTTCTTTAATTAAGTAACTTTTGTTAACCTGCGGGAACATTTTCCTAAGTCACAGAAATAAAGTTGACATTTTAAAGGAAACAAATGTTAAAGTAAAAGGAAGTGGAGGTTTTAAAACTGTCGTCATCTACATCACGCTTTAGGGCCAGATACTGGAGCCACTGGATGTGTTGCAGCTCTATATATGTGTTCTATGCGTGCTGTAGTGTGTTCTATGCGTGCTGTAGTGTGTTCTATACGTGCTGTAGTGTGTGTTCTATACGTGCTGTAGTGTGTGTTCTATACGTGCTGTAGTGTGTGTTCTATACGTGCTGTAGTGTGTGTTCTATGCGTGCTGTAGTGTGTTCTATGCGTGTTATAGTGCCTGTGCATCTGCGAGCCACTGAGGGAAAGAAAGGAAAAGAGATTGGAAGGCAAGATGATGTCCAGTGAAGAAAAGAGGGAGACAGACATTGAGGAGGAGCCCGGGCATGTGGCTTACGAGGCTTGTTGGCTCACATGACCTGAAAAATCAGGAGTGTGAGCAAAAGGGAATGGGGAAGACGGTCAGATAAACGACACTGGATTATGAACCTTTAAAGAGACAAGATAAACATAAGAGATGAGAGTAAAATTTGGCATATTCATCAAACACACAATAGGAATCACACGTTGCAATGAAGAGCAGATAAAACTCAAGACGTGATAAACATATGGAGACATTCACTTATCAAAGCAGGACTAAAGATATCCTGCCCTGGTCCTCTTAGGATGACCTCAGTGTGTGAGCCACAGTGACCTCTGCGCCATCTCTTCTGTTCTGCATCACAGCCAGGCTGCAGGGCAGAGAAGAAGGAATTTTGTTAGTATGTTTTCGGGGATCGTTGCCACTTCACATGGCTCTGCTTGTTTACTGTATTTCACGCAGCTCTGGTGCACCAGGCACTTACTAGGGTCATATGTAAATATCTGTTTACTCTCAAGAAACTTACAGCAACAATAATACAGGTTAGTAGGCAAAGTAGTTCAGGCTCCAAGCCAGCATTAAACACACAATGACACTAACGGAAATACTAATGCAGACTATACACTCCCTAGAATCCAGTTGTTGAATTGTCATAGTCTACAGGCTCTCGGGCTCCACAGCTTGATAAAGGGGTTTGAAATGGCTAAACAAAAATGTTGATAAATACCCAACAATAGGAGACTCTACTAGTGTTTGACAAGCTTTTAATGTAAGAACATTGCATTCTTCTGGATAAAGTCCTTCAATAATATTAATTTTCAAGAACATTAAATTCTGTCTGGTGTGCTGAAGCTGGTAATTATAACGCATAAAAATAGCTGAATAACCAGGGTAGTGCCAATTACCCTGTCACTCACGACTAATCAATTATTTTTGCACAGCACAATATCTATGATGTCTGCCCGCGGAGTAATAACGTACAGCGCATAAATGAAAAATAATTTTCCAAAAGCAGGGCAAGGCATGTCTGAAAGCCTTGACAGATCAGCTAGGGAGCCTGGCCGAGCCTCTCAGAGGACAGCTACTGTGAACGGTTTGAGGAGAGATCCTGATTCCAGGGCGTTCTCAGGGTCAGCATCCCACAGGTGTTGGATACATAACCTTCTGGTTAAGACGGCACATGGCAAACGGGCAGACCCAGGGCCAGACACTGATGAACGGGCTGCGTGGTGAACAGAGCATATGGAGTGGCTTGCTGGTAATGGCTGTATCAGGAAGAGAATTTCCCTGGAAGCTCCCAGCAGACAGGGAAGGTAGGTGCATCGTCCCTGAAGTTGATCCTGCAGTGCCTCCGCTTCAGCTGTATTCTGATAAGCTCACCAGACCCACGGTGTTTGCAAGACCTTGGCAGTATTCCCATCCTAAGTGATGGTAAGAAAGGAAGCTCAGAGAATAGATAAAAATTCAGAACAGCAAGATGGACCATTTATAGGGTTGTTGTTGGGATTAAATGAGATCTTTATTTCCTGTATGCCAGACACTGATTTAACATACATTAAAATGTTATTAATAGTAATTATACATTTTACCTAATTGCTTCATTCAAGCTGTAGGATTCTGTTTCTTTTCTATGAAAAACTATGTAGATGTAGAAGATGTGCTATAAGGGGCTAGTGAGATGGCTCAGCGGTTAAACCTCTTGCTGCCAATCCCTCACTCAGCTGACTTCAATCCACATGGTGGAAGGACAGAAAGGGCTTCTGCAAGTTGTCCTCTAATTTTTTTTATTATGACCCAATAGTGCTCACTATAAAAAAATGAATGCAATAAAAATTTCAAATATAATATTTAAATAGAAAGATGTAATGCAAAGATAGCTTTCTTTCTAAGTGCTATATTCTCCATTTTTGGCATTTTTTGCATTATTGACACTAAAGTATCTCAAACTGAGGCATACTGAAAAAAACAAACATTGGGTCTGAGGCAGTCCAGATGTTAGATAGAGTATTATATAAAGCACATTATTGAATTCAGTGAAGAGCATTCAAGGAAGAGCATCGAACGATCTGTGGGAGCCGAGGAATAGTTCAGCCTATAGAGTGCTTGTAGTGTAAGTGTGAGGACCTGAATTCAATCTGTAGCACCCATGCAAAATGCTGAATTTGGTGGAACATTTGGTGGAATACTCCTAGTTCAGGCAGAGAGGAGACAAGAGAATACCTTGGGTTCGTTCACTGGCCAGCCAGCCTAGCCTAAACGGTAAAGCCATAGGTCCCAGTGAGAGATCTTGTCTCAAACAACAACAACAACAACAACAACAACAACAACGGGATCCAACTGAAAAAACAAAACCCCAAACACAAAACAAAATGGTTGCTGGAGCTCAATTGTTAAGAGAACTTGTCACTCTTGCAGAGGACCTGGGTTTGCTTTCCAATGGTAGCTCACAACCATCTGTAATCCTAGTCCCAGGGGATAGATAGGGTGCCTTCCTCTGACTTCCACAGGCACCAAGCACACATGAGGTGCATGTCATACATCCAGGCAAACTCTCATACCAATAAATTAAAAGAAAATAGATCTAACAACAGCGAAAACAAGGTGCAAGGTTGTTCTAAGGAACAACGCCCAAGGTTGACCTCTGGTCTCTGAAGACATACATGAGTACATGTGTGTCTGCATACCTATACCTGTATGTGTACATCTCTCCCCACAAACACATACCTCCCAGGGAGGGTGGGGGAAGAATATGATCCGTGAATCTTCCCTCAAGAAGCCTGTCATTCAGTGAGGAAATTGGGACAGAAAATACATTAGACACAATGCAAGTAGAGAAGGCTCCAACAAGGTAAGAAATAGGGTAAGATAGGATCACTAAGTTTTAGACAATCCAGATGAGGCCATGGAACATGTACGGGGGGTGGGGTGGGGGAGAGACACTCCATAAGCAATGTGGAAGATGGGAGGGCTTGGTAGGAAAGAGTGGGAGAGGTGGGATTTAACAGAATGTCATCAGTGAGGATGGAAAAGAGGGCTCAAGCCCACCGTGTGTGTGTGTGTGTGTGTGTGTGTGTGTGTGTGTGTGTGTGTGTATGTATGCTACGTGTTGGGGTATACTGTGAATAAGACAGAGCAGCCGCTCTCTTCACAGAACTAAAACTGGGGTAAGAAATAGACAAGACCCATATGTGCGAACACCAGCTAGGAGCTACCTGCAATACTGGAGCAGGAGACAGTGATAGCCTGAACTAGACATGTCATAGTTCGTTACAGATAAGCCCAGAATTCTCAGTCTTCCAAGTTCTCATTCATAAACCCAGGCTCCTTCTACCTCATGGCCCCATGGTCCTCTAACTAAAGAGTCCTCTCCTTTAGTTAGTTAGTTTGTGATGGAGAATGAGGCTGAGGAAGGTCACTAGTTTTATCTATTTATCTAGATATCTATTTATTTATTATGTGTACAGTATGCTCAGTATTCTGTCTGCATGTATGCCTGCAGGCCAGAAGACGGCATCAGATCTCATTACAGATATTACAGATGGTTGTGAGCCACCCTGTGGTTGCTGGGATTTGAACTCAGGACCTCTGGAAGAGCAGGCAGTGCTCTTAACCGCTGCGCCACCTCTCCAGCCCCGGGTCACGAGTTTTGTAATGCTAAGCAGCATGAGCAGCACCTGTTGACATTCCACAGGAGAAGGGCTGTTGTCTGCCTCCGTCCCAGGAACTAGGGACCTGGAAATATAGTTCCTGTCTGGACAGCCGTGACAGTGCCTGTCTGTAATTCCATTTTAGAGGAGAGGAACACAAATCTTTGGTGGCCAGAGACCAGGCTCTGCTGTAATTGGGCAGGCGAGAGTGGAATGAAATAAATTATCACCCAGGGTCCATTTTATGATTGGTTAGATATACTGGCCGAGGGACAAAGAGCAGCTGGGACTGACTCTTGGGTCATCTGTCTTAATTTACATAGATAAGGAAGAGAGTTGGAGCCAGGTGTGGAGGAGCTGGGGGAAGAACAGAAGGTTTTGGAGTCAGGGTTTCAGACGGCCCCGGCTGGTTTCAAGTTTGTCTGTAGGCATGGTTGGATTCGAACTCCTGATTGTTTGGTCTCTATCCCTCTAGGCACTGGGATTACAGGTGTATACCACCACATCTGTCTGAGAACAAAAATTTGGATTGGAGTGTATGGATTTTCGGGCATAGCCAAGTGACAGTTGCCTGGGTTATGAAGATCTAAAGTAGGGGGAGGACTGAACTGCAGACAGGGACTGGAGGTCATCAGCAATAGGTAATGAGGGAGCCATGGGAGGGAGTGACCGCCTGTCGTCTACGTCCACGTAGGGGATCAGAGACCTGCCTCTTGCCGCACACATCGATGGGGGGGGGGTGGGTTTGGAGTAGAGTTAAGAACCAGCCACAACACCAGTGAAGAATCGGGGTGGGCGACACTCCATTTGGTAGAAGAAAGGAGAGGTGGGAGATGATCATCTAGTCTCTGGAACGTTTAAGCTATGGGTACTGAGAGGGTTATACAATCACTGTGATGCAGAAGGGACCGAAGAAGCCATTCTTAGGCTGAGTCTTTGAAACATTAAGAGACTGGGAGAAATGACAGAGGGTTTCAGTTCATGAGTCTCAGTGTGTAGGAGATTAAGAATTACTTAGGTACTGAATGCTAGATCTGTGAAGTCTGTAGCTCACCGGCTAAGTGACACAAGAAAAATAGAAGTCTAGGATTGCAAAGAAAAAGCATTTAATGACCTGAGTCAAGATTGGGGGTTGAAGGTGAGACCGGAGGAACCAGTGGTAAGCAGTGTGACCGGCAGGAAGCGTTCGCCTGAGGAGATGGCTCACACTAGTGCAAGCTTCCATATTATTTATTTGCATTTCAATATGTTGTCTGTAAAGCGGTAGTTCTTATTTGTGTGCCACACACCTAGATTGATAACTGTGTTCTACAGAGGAATTTGGTGTGGTTTAGAAACCAAAATGAGCCAGGTGGTGGTTTAATCCCAGCATTTGGGAGGCAGAGGCCTGTCTGGTTTATGGAGTGAGTTCCAGCACAGCCAGGGTTACACAGAGAAACACTATCTCAAAAAACAAAGCAACAAGAAAAAACCCTAAAACAAAACAAAAACCAAACCAATCAACCAAACAAAAACCCAAACCAAAACAACATTAAAAAAACTATTTTCATAACAATTAAAGGTTAATGTAAGAAATCATTACTGTGAGTTTGTGATGGATTAAGAGTGAAGAACATGTCTTGTCTTAGATGTTTGTGATGGATTGATAACGAAGACCTTGCCGTGTCTTAGATGGTCAGGCTATTGCTTCATTCTGAAGCAGCTGTTTGCTGCCCTCAGAGGAGGGAGCAGACTAGACCATGAGGATTCAGTAAATTTTTGGCCAACAGATGTCAGTGTTGGGTTACTGTACACAGCAGCATTCGGGAGTTTCTGCTCATATTATACTTTACACTTTGAATTATTGTATGGATTTTATTGGATGTCTCTCCCCCTTAAAAAGTGCCCAGCCCACATAAGTACATCATAATGGAAGCCTTTTCACGTGCAGAGGAAGGCTTCTTACACTCCGGAAGTTTTGTCTCTGCCACAAATTGCAGAAGGATAACACTTAGACAAGACTGTCTAATACTAAATATCTAGTTAGGGCTTCCAACAGCCTGCATTGTGCCTTGTGCTGACCTAAGTGCAGCTGGTGTGTGCCGTGCTCCAGCCTTTCACCCATGACCAGGAGTCACAGAGCCCTGGGCCCAGGTTTTTTTTTTTTTTTTTTTTTTTTTATGGCGGATGGTGGGTGTTCTGGAAGTTCTGGGAAGATTAAGAATGGGTAAAGCAGTTAATTCCCTACTGTTCTTCACAGAGCCTGGTTCTGTGACCATAAGGACGTACTGTTCAAGGCAGTTATACGTCTCACTCGGCTGCTGGGTTTTCAGACCGTTACCCAACGCGGCAACTTGGCTTTTCAACTTTTAATTGAAAGAGCACAGACCTGTAGACGGGATTCTCTGTGGCTCAGGTGGATTTCTTTCAGGCCTTTCCCTGCAGGTCTGAGAGAGTTGCTGAGGGACTAAGACGCTGTCTGGCGAGAGAACAGAGGTGACGAGACGGTCGTGACAGGAGTGAAGGGTAAGGACAGGAAGCCACACTTCTGAGATCCTGCATCTGCCCACCCAGCCTATGCTTTCTAAAATTTAATAATTTAATTTTCTTGAGAGCTACATAGATGAACACCTTGTCTGTACCTCTCCTGCCCCCACCTCATCCTGCATCCCCCTCCCAAATTCATGCTCTGTTTTTTAATTACTTTTGTTGCATATATCTGCATAGGGTCTATTATTTAATTTTTATATATAAATATATATATATACATATATATATATATATATAAAACATACGAGCACGTGTTTGTATGTAACCTCCTGAATCCACTTAGATTTGATCACGTGTGCACATGTCCAGGGCTGACCACTTGGAGTTGAACAATTGTGGGAGCTCCTTCCTGGAGGAAACCGACTCTTGCTCTCTCATCAGGGCTTGGCCACCACTAGCTCTTCATCTAGGGGTGGAGCCATATGGAATTTCCCCTGTCCACACCGGTGTGTCAGCTGGTGTGGCCACTGTGCTGGTCTTGCTCAGGCAATCACAGTTCAGAGTTCATGGGTGCAGCGCCCCTGTCACATGTAGCAAACACCATCTCACCGCAGTTGTCCTGAACTTTTGGCTGACGGTATTCTTCCCGAGCTTCGTTGTTTTCCTTGAGCCTCAGGTGCAGGCAGGGGTTCACTGCAGGTGTATCGGCTGGGACTGAGTAGGCCACAGTTGCTTACTCTCTGCACTTTCATAAGAGTGATTTAGACCTGCTTGTTATCCGGCTCCTTAGGTATGACCAATTATTATTCTGAGTAAAAGTTTCCAAGAGTACTACCGGAACTGGAGAAAAATAACACTGATCTTCAGGACTCAGTTCAGGTACTTATAGTCTAGAAATAAGAATGGCTTCCTTAATCTCTGGAAGGATTCGCTTATGGTTACACTCATCTGTAGTGACTATGAAGCTGCTTCATGTAGTAGTATAGGATTCAAGCTTATAGTATCAAGAAGCCAACTCCACTAACATATAAGGTAAACGCTGACAACAAGATGGTACATTCCGAGCTGTTTTGATGGGAGGAATTGGTTGTTTTGCATTATTATTACTGGTAATGGCTGAGCCTAAGATGGAAATCAAAAGCCTAGGAGGTAGATACCAAAGACCGATCTTAACCTTACAAGGGAGCTTATTTGGCACCAGTAATTTTGCTATGAGATTACTAAGGAAATTCATTAACTAGCAATTGTGGAAGATGTACCCAGATCTGGTTTATGATGCAAAAAGAAATCAAAACTAGAGACCCAAAGTAGAGAAAGTTCAAGGTTGGATCCCAGCAGTTAAAGACCAGCTTGAGCGGCCAGGTAATCAGTATTGCCCCAGTTCCCTTTGAGCGATAACCATCAACAGGTTGTAGCTCTTGGAAGTGGGTGTGGAGAATTCCTGCAGCAGGGAGGTTCATTTGGGAGAACTGACAACTTCTTTACTCTTAGGTTTGTGGCTAGGTGTACATGCCAGTTGAAGGCTGTTGTTTGTAACTGCTAGAGGATTGCAGTCAATGAATTCAACCCAAAGACTTTCTTTCTCGTTATTTTAAAATAATGAGACAGGCCAAGCTGACCACAAAATTGCGGTGATGTTCTCTTCCTTGCCTCTCTAGTGTTGGGATTACAGGTGTGCACTGCCACACTGGCTCAAACCACAAACCTTCTGTTGAGGCAAAATACGACCACTGTTTGTGTAGAAAATGTGTGTGTGTGTGTGTGTGTATGTGTGTGTGTGTAATTCCAGCCAGATGAAATACGAGCACATATGAACTCTTGTAGTGTATGATCTTGAAATCAATGTTAAGGCATCTAGTATTGACTGTGTAGGATTGGTGGCAGTCACAAGAGGAGTAGGGACATGGTTAAAAAAGATCAGTGATGGGGCCTGCAGAATCTGATTGGTCAGGAGAGGCTAGAGGCATAGGCTCTGGTATAATAGAAGGTTATATGAATGGTACTGTAGCCAGTGGACATAAATCATGGTAGCTGGATAATTAGTGAGACATAGAAGATGTTTTAGGGTCAATTTAAAGACTGTAAGAACTGATTAGCTAATGGTATCTTCTCTACCATCTATATAATGGTATTATATATTGTCTAAAATAAAAACAGCATTGAATTATAAAGCAGATATAACAAAACCCAGTAAATTTTTTTATGGATTAAAATGCCTAAATAATTTTTAAAATAGGACTTTTTTTTTTGATTTTCGAGACAGGGTTTCTCCATAGCTTTTTGGTTCCTGTCCAGGAACTAGCTCTTGTAGACCAGGCTGGCCTCGAACTCACAGAGATCTGCCTGCCTCTGCCTCCTGAGTGCTAGGATTAAAGGCATGCGCCACCACCACCCAGCGGAATAGGACATTTTTTATTTTTACTTTTTTTTTTACAACAATTAAAAGTTCAAACTTAATAAAAAAACCCTTCCAACTCTTTGTTTTTTTTTTTTCTGTTATTCTATACCCAAACTATGTCTTCTAAGTTTTGAAGTAGTAAATTATTTATTTGGAGGAACTCTGAATCTAGTTTAACTGAAGAGATTATCTTATGTCATAGGAATGTAGGGAAAAAGTTCATAAAGAAAGGAATGGAGATGGCAAAATGATTTCTCAAGGAATGTGGAGATCCCCAGGAGTTAGTCCTTGGTTGGCAACAAGAGGATCTATTTATGCCATCACAAGGATGGATGTACCCTCATCAACGTCTAGGCTGTGCACTGCAGTTTCTCCACACAGGATATTGGATCCTGTCTGTATGCAGTCCTAGCACACCCTCTAGGGAGACAGAAACAGCACAAGTAATGGTTAAGTGCATTTACTGAGTGTTTATATAAGGCCAGACTTTCTTTCTTCTTTCTTTATTTTATTTTTTTAAATTTTTTTATTTTTATTTTTTTTATTCTTTTAAGGGCCAGACTTTCTATGAGCATATTCAGTTGTTTAATTATCATATGACCCTCTTAAGTAAATATTTTTCACCCAGTTTCTCAATGAAGAACCTAGGTCATGGAAGACTTGGGCACATATAAATCATGAAGACCAGAGTTGAAATATGAGCCAAATAATGTGATTGGAGAGTCAGACCCTTAACCATTGTTCTTCTAAAGAAAGAGAAGTATGAAGGCCTCACAACAGGACATAGAGCAAACACAACAGCAGAATTTTAGTGCATGAAATCATATCTGATTTAGGAGTTGCTTCCTTCCTTCCTTCCTTCCTTCCTTCCTTCCTTCCTTCCTTCCTTCCTTCCTTCCTTCCTTCCTTCCTTTTTTCCTTCCTTCCTTCCTTCCTTCCTTCCTTCTTTTTTTTTCGAGACAGGGTTTCTCTGTGGCTTTGGAACCTGTCCTGGAACTAGCTCTTGTAGACCAGGTTGGCCTTGAACTCACAAAGATCCACCTACTTCTGCTTCCTGAGTGCTGGGATTAAAGGTGTGCACCACCACCACCACCACCACCACCACCACCACCACCACCACCACCGCTTGGTTTAGGAGTTGCTTTCTTGTACTAGTAAAAATTACATTAATATTTACATATAATCCTAGCATTTGGGAAGCAGAGACAAGCAGATCCCTGAGTTCGAGGCCAGCCTGGTCTACAGAGCATGTCCTAGGACAGTCAGTGCTACATAGAGAAAGCCTGTTTTGAAAAAAAAAAAAAACCAACAAACCCAGTATCAATATATAAATACTTATAGTAGGTACAAAAGTTTTTTTTTTTTTTACTAAAATACTTATGTATGAGGAGCATAACCATCTGATAAAAAGGAAGATATCCTTATGTTGTGACTGGAGATGCAGTCCAGTGGTAGAGCACTTGCCTACTATACTGTTAGGGCTAAGAGTCTTTAAAATAAACCGTTCTAGTTAACAGCTGAAAATCATATATATGATTTTGATTATATATTATATATGATTATATATATTTGTGGCATGTAACAGATTTTGAAATATATATTTGCACATATGTATATATATGCACATATATTGCAGAATGGCTGTATTTAGCTACTCAATACATGAAGTACTTCACATATTTAATCTCTTTATGGTGAAAATTCTTAAAAATCTATTCAGTCACTCTGGCAGTGAAGCAGGTAGGCTCATTGAAGATCACCTCTTCCTCCATTCCTCTGAGTCCAAACCCCCGGCTGCATGTCCAGCTCTGTAACAGACTGTGCACTGGCCTCTCCTCACTCCCTGTCCCCATTTCCAGGGACTGAGCAGATCCTGGTGGAACACCCTGATGCACTTCCTCACTGAACATAGAAAAGTTGAACTGATGCCTATAAAGCCTTCTCCCCTATGTTCTAGTATCTTTGGTACAGGAAGGTACTTGGCATGCTATCAAAAGAGAAAGAGAAACATAAATGCCAATGTAGGCTCAAACCGTTTGATCTGTAATGATGTCCTACAAGATATGTTAGTACAATGTTGACACAAAGCTTGCGGGAGTAACCAAGCCATGTCTGATTTGACTGAGGCCTGCTTCCCAAGTTGGAATACATATCTTACACTGCTTGGCTGACCAAGAATCTGAGACTAGATACCTAAGGGACCTAGTGATTTTCAAGTATGCAGTACTTTGTGACTATTGTCAATGTGCTGAACAGCAGGCCTTTTGATTGCTCCTGCTCTCTGAGATGTCGCATTCTGTCACCAACACTTCTCTAATCATCCCTCTGCCCAATCCTGCTACTTTTTGATTTTATGAGTCTTTTTATTCAATTTCTCATGTTCAGCTATCATGCCAGCAATGACAATGTTTTCTTCCTTAATAAATGTCTTTTTAATTGATACTTTATTATGGTAAGTGTAGTTTCAAATGCAATTGTGGTGGTCAGTGGACCACCTTGGGTGCTGGTTCTCATGAGATGGGGTCTCTTGTCTCACCATGGCCTATGCTAGGCTTGCTGCTCCACAAGCTTCTGGGAGTTCACCTTCACCCCGCCCCCATCTTGCTGTAGGAGCAATGGGTCTGCTGAGGGAGCATTGTAAGAGCACCGGGTCTGCTGTAGGAGCACTGGGCCTGCTGTAGGAGCACCGGATCTGCTACAGGAGCACCGGGTCTGCTGTAGGAGCACTGGGTCTGCTGTAGGAGCACTGTAGGAGCATGGGGTTTGCTGCAGGAGCACTGGGTCTGCTGCAGGAGCACCGGATCTGCTACAGGAGCACCGGGTCTGCTGTAGGAGCACCGGGTCTGCTGTAGGAGCACTGGGTCTGCTGCAGGAGCACTGGGTCTGCTGCAGGAGCACTGGGTCTGCTGCAGGAGCACCAGGTCTGCTACAGGAGCACTGGGTCTGCTCTACCATGTCCTGCTCTCAAGTGGACTATGGGGACTTGAACTTGCATTCTTATGCTTGTGCCATAAGCACTTTATCCACTTAGATCCATTTCCAAAGACTTATGCACAAGTTTAACAATAATGAATAAACCATTTTTTTCTTTAAAAATATTTTTATTAATCCTTTGAAAATTTCATACAATGTGTTATGGTTATTATTCCATAATTCCTCCCAGATTCACCTATGTGCCCTTTCTATATCTCCCCAATTCATGTATTCCCCCCACCCCTTTTTTTGAGACAGGGTCTCTCTATGTAGCCTTGGCTGGCTTAGAACTCACTCTGTAGACCAGGCTGACCTCAAACTCACAGAGATGCACCTACCTCTGCCTCCTTGGTCTGGAATTAAAGGGATGAGCCACTACACCCAGCTATATTCTCCTTTAAAAATAAATAACCCATTGAGTTATCTGTGCTGCGTGTGCAGCCATCCATGGAGCATACACAACTTACCAGGAGCCGCACCCTTAAAGGAAACTGACACTCCTTCTCCTATAAGACACCACTCTCCATAGTTCCTCTTTGTGGAATATTAGTTTAAGATATGTTAAATTTGCTTATGCTGTGGAATATTTATTTAATAATGCATGGATGTGCTGCATTCTTTTATGTTGCATTTGTTTAAGTCTGTGAAGCTGCATTACTTTGCCTGCCTAAAGCCTGTGATTGGTCTAATAAAGAGCAGGATAGCCAATAGTTAGGCAGGAGAGAGAAACAGGAAAGGCTGTTGGGTAGAGATAATAAATAGGAGGAGAAATCCAGGCTTGAAGGAAGAGGGAGGAGCGAGGAAAGGAAAAGGAGAGGAGGACACCAGGGGTCAGCCACCCAGCCAGCTATGGAGCAAGAAGGAAAACAAGATATACAGAATAAAGAGATGCAAAAAGCCCAGAGGCAAAACATGGTTAAAGAGAAATGAGATAATTTAAGTGAGAAAAGCTGACTAAAACCAAGCCAAGCTAAGGCCAACATTCATAAGTAAGAGTAAGTCTCTATGTGTTTATTTGGGAAGTGGATGGCCAGCCAGAAAGAGTAAAACATTTGTCACCTACAGCTCCTGGGTTAGGGATGGGGGCTTCCACACCCCTGCCCACTCAGTGCTAGAATGTTGAGTGGCTTCATCCCGTGCAGGCCTTCTGTCTTTAAAGTGACATTTGCAGCCTTCTTGCCTTTCTTTGACTTCCTCCTTCTCCCTTAAAGTTCCTTTGTGACCGTGCTGCATGCTCCTGGATACTGCAGGATCATCTCTCTGTCGTAACATCTTAACTACACTGGCCACACTTTCAAAAGTTCGTGAAACCATGAAGAAACATCTTTTGAAGGCCATCCTACAGCCTGCCATACTGATTGGTTGCTTTCCAGAGGGACTGTTTTCATCATCAACCCGAGTGACCCAATCTTCCTGCTCCTTTACTGGCATTTGATGTCACTGCTGGTTCTCATGGTTGCTTTTCTGAGCAGGCATGCAGTGGTATCTCACTGTGGTCTGCTCTGCTTTGCAACTCCCAGATGACGAATGATGTTGAAAACCTTTTCGTGTGTTAATTTAGGACCTGGATATAATTTTCTTTGAAATATATGCTCATGACTTTACTCATTTCCTTTTTCATTTTTTCGAGACAGGGTTTCCTCTGTGTAGCCCTGGCTGTCCTGGAACTCACTCTGTAGACCAGGCTGGGCCTCAGACTCACAGAGATCCATCTGGCCTCTGCCTCCTGAGTACTGGGATGAAGGACAAATGCCACCACTGTCCAGGTGACTTTGCCATTTTCTAGTTGTTCACTCTTTAGTGTTAAGTTTGGAGGATTTGTTATATTTTTATTTACTACTCTTTTGTCAGAGAAATGAGTTGAAAATCCTTTCTCTTGCTCTGTAGCTCACTTTTCACCCCATTTACCCAGTCTCTGGAACAGCAAAAGTCCTTGACTTACCTGGGCATGGTGGCTTGTGCCTGTACCTGAAGGCCTCAGAAAGCCGAGGGAGGTGGATTAGGATTCGTTTCCTGCCTGGGCTGCTACTTAGGCGCTACGTACTGGAACTCACTCTCACAAGCAAACAGACACAGTTCATTAAGGTCAAATTAATTAAATCAAATTAGTCAGTGAGGCCTAGTTTGTCAGGTTTTTCTTTTATGAATCATATTTTTCATGTCTTAAGAACTTCTTTTCTAGCCCATGTTCAATGTTTTCTTCATTTTTCTTTTTTTTGTTTCTGAAAATTTTATAGTTTTTTGTTTAGATTGAATTTTATAATTCATTTTTTAGTGACTTCCACTGGTGGAATAGGTGCTTTTACTGGAAGGAGAGATGTCTTTGAGATTATGTTCATGGTGTCCCAGATTTAGTAAGACTGTCACTTGGTGCCCAAGTAGACATCTACCATGCAGATAAACTGACGGCAGCAAAAGGAGCTGGAAATATAGCTGATGTCTCTGGACCTTAGCATGGGGTTCTTTTCTCATGTATATCTATGACGAGAAATGCCCGACTTTGCAGGTCTTTCCTAAAGAAAACATAATTGGGAAACATTCCATTCCATTTGGAACCTGTGACAAACCCTACTCAATTTATTTTGCTGTGGGCTTGAATAATGGCAGCTGATGCTTTATTTAAAAGGGTGCTGTGAGCTGGTATTATTTTCTTCATATTTTCATTATTTTCTGTTTTGAGAAGTGGGAAGTTGGAAGGGACCTTTTTAGTGGTTAAGCATCTAATTAGGTTCCACATCGTATTGCTGTACTGGGGTTAAGGTCAGTGGTAGAGTGAGTTTTGGAATGGGATTAGGGACAAAAAAAAGCTTAAAATTATTTCTTTTAAGGTTGAGACTAAACCATAGAAGTTATATGCATTCATTTATGTCAGTATTAATACTAATGGTAACAACAGATCAGAGGAGACAAGAGTCAGATGTCTTTGGTTCCATCTGGGTTAAAGGAACACAGTAAAGGAAGATAAATATCTACTTGTCTATCCCTAAAATGCTCAAGAATGTCCACTGTTATCAGTTCAAGTAGATCTTTGTTCTGGTTATCGTACTTACCAAGTATTGTAGTTTGAATAAGAATGGCTCCCACAGATTCAGATATTTGGATGCCGAGTCACCGGGGCTTGGCACACTTGAAAGGATTAGAAGGATTAAGAGGTATAGTCTTGTTAGAAGTGTGTCACTGGGGTGGGTTTTGAGGTTTCAAAAGCCCACACCAAGCCCAGAGTCAATCTCTCTCTCTCTGTTTGTGGACCACAACATAGCTCTCAGCCACTGCTCCAGTACCATGTATGCTGCAGTGCTCCCTGCTGTGATGACAATAGATTAAGCCTCTTAAACTATAAGCAAGCCCCTAATACATGCTCTCTTTCATAAGAGTTGCCCTGGTCCTGGTGTGTCTTGGTAGCAATAGAATAGTGACTAAGACAAGCTTCACAATGGACTTCATTTCTGCATCTAGAACAAACTAAGTCAATGGAATATAATGTATATACTCTGAATTTCAAAAAAATCAGTACAGAAAGTGGAATAATTTTTGTAATAAATATAATACTGTATTGGTAGAGATAATTATGGAGAGATTCTACCTTGAAGACAGGTTCAGCTAAAATCAATGAAATGGCATGCATAGATCAAAGACAGAATATTCATTAATTTTCACATGCCAAATTAAATCAGCTCACAAACTAGCAGTTACATGTGCTGGAAGAGCTATTTAAAAATGCATAATCAGATCTTTATAATTTTGGAAAAAATTATTACTTTGGAAAGAATATTTTATACACTCTATTTGGTTGTCAGAAATGTAATAAAACAACTTTAATGTTGTGACTACACACTACATCTTGGAAATGATGAATGTTCTCAAGAACCGCGGTGAAATAGCCAGGGTCCACCACTATTGCTTGACTAGAGGTAATCTACCGGTGGGAACAAGCCTCCAAAGATAAAGACTGTGTTATAATTACTAGTCACTGTGCTTGTAAAGCGAAGAGGGAAGTGAAGGTAGATGGGAAAGGCAGAAAGCTCAGGGTAAGCTGGCACATTTTCCCCTTTTATTTGCTCTTGCTAGTTGTTCTTTTCTATCTAAGAGAATTCCCAGGAAGGCCTTGGGTTTGCAGACTCCCTCCCCTCACCACTTCATGCTTAGATCTGATAGGACTTGCTTATCCTTTTTAAATATCCCATCTAAGACAACCACAGTGCTAAGGAAGCCCCAAATAACGTATGAGGCCAGCTACTACGTACCAGCCTTTGTCTTTTTAGATTGCCCAAACACACGTTTTGACCTGGGCTCACTATCTCCTGCTGTTGCACATTTCTGAGAGAGACACAGCCTGATTATTTTATGATTTATAGTTTATGCAAACATGTTCTACAATGAAGTGAAACTGTATCTGTATGATGAATGAGTGTGATGTACGTTCACTGTGGACTGAAAGGCCCTTCTTGAGAACTGCTCCTTTCTTGACTTTATTTGGTTGTTTGAGGGTGGCATTTGACTTCTCTGGTCCATCCCTGCAGAAGGAATGGCTCCCTTCTGTGAATAACCCTAGTACTTTGATTTTCCTGTGGTGTGGGAGAATGGTCTGTATTTTGTCAATTATATTTTAAATAAATGCTGATTGGTCAGTAGCGAGGCAGGAAGCATAGGTGGGACAACCAGAGAGGAAGTAGAGGCGGGTCAGGAGAACAGGAGAATTTTGGGAAGGAGGAAGCCCATTCCTCTGCAGTCCTGTCCAGACACAGAAGAAGCAAGATGTGATTAGCCCTCTGAAAAAGGTACTGAGCCATGTGGCTAACACAGATAGGAATAATGGGCTAATGTAAATTATAAGAGTTAATAAGAAGCCTGAGCTAATGGGCCAATCATTTTACGATTAATGTAGACTTCTGTGTGATTTCTTTGGGACTTAACAACTGTGGGAACCAGGCAGAACAGAAACCCCAAGAACACTTCTGCAAGCCTTTTTACTCTTTGCCTTGACATAATAATTATCCAGGCACTAGCCATGCCTTGTAGTAGACAGGAATCCTCTATGCCTCGTTGTAGGTATTGTCACATGGCGTCCTGCTGGGGCCTAGAGCAGGGTGGACATGAGAGAGGCTGTGCTCATGATTTTCACATGTTCTGAGGTCCCAGTAAAGCCTGTGGTGAGGCACAGCTGAGCTGTGCGTGTTGAATATGGTAATGGAGGACTCCACTGGTCTAGACTACAGCTTTCAGATCAAAGGACCTGCTGTTCTTAAGACCAAGTTTTCTGTATTCTTTCAAAAGGAGAAATGGCCCCTTTCCTCCCTGTTTGTCTCCTAGTATACGAAACACGCTTAGACACTTCTTGCTCATCAGTACTTTGTGATCAAACATTTGTGATTTAAAGACCTTAAATTTAGGAGAGAATGTGTAAAATTCATATCCCGGATTTGTTTTTAGGGAGTCATTCAGGTGCCATAGCTTTTATCCTCTTATTACTAATATTAAGTGATCCTTAGGGTCACCATGTTAGCAGGCCGACAGGACAGGATGGTGATCATATAGGGGAGCGCTACACAGAAGAACGCCCCATTTTCATGTCCAAGCATTATCTAAATAAAATGTGAGGGTTACTACTTAGGCTTTAATTATAAAAACTAGGTGGACAAAACTGGGAACTTACATTTTCCAAGAAAACAGCGCAGATCTGTTTTTTTTTTTTTTTTTTTTCCTGATCATGCCTAGTAGAAAGCTATTGATTTTCTTCCAGGGATAAACTGGGACTGCAAGCAGTTGTTTTAAAACGCATTAAAGTGGCGCATAATTTGAATGAGCCCGGCACTGCTAATTATTCTGGCCCATGCTCAGTTACTTCTGTGTTTCTCCAGTGTAAACAAGCGAATTCCTCCTAATTGCCCAAAATAGCTTGGAGGAGCTGTTGCTTTTTCTTCTTTCTATTTTTGCATGAAAATTTTACAGCTTGTATATTTAAGGACGAGAAAGAAAGTATAATCACTTAGGACACTTTTTTTTTTTTTTCTAAAGAGAGAGCACTATTATTTATATTTTTCCAGTCTTTAAAATCAAATTAAGGTGCTAATTAAGCTATTCATTTACTAGAGCGGAAACTAATCACACAATGTGTATCTGGAGGAATGAATAGTCTCGTGTGCATCCAAATGAGGTAAAAGTGGGCTTGGACATACCCATGTAATATGGTACATGAAGCGCAATGCGTGATAAAGAAATCAGACCTTTGCTATAATACAATATGGATTATTTTCCAGAAAGGACGTCGACTCATGTGTGTGTCCGCGTCCTTCTTCATAACTCAGGTCTTTCAACACGTGACTTAAAAACTGCAGCCTGTTTTAAAGTATTTTATCAGAATCTGACGAAATCCGAACGAGTTAACTCCCCTTAAGTTTTCTGGGACTGGATCTACAGCCAGAGCCCTGACAAGACATGCTGCTAACGAGAAACAGCCCTGTGGCCGGAAGTCTTCGCCTTGAGTTCGAGGGAAACGCCAGCTCGGTGGTTACCAGCTTGGGCGCAAAGTGGGAGAACAGGCATTGTGATCTAGTAGGTCGGTGGTGTGGAAGAGGGTCAGCAGCGGGAAGAAGGAAAGTATTTCGTGGGGAGGGGAACTTTCAGGGCCCAGTGCTGTCTCTCTTTTCCTCTCTGCACACAAAGGGCAGTTGAAGAGCCCTCCACATCTGGAGAGATGAGGTGTGTGCAGTGGTGCTATGACCCGGTGTTGAAAATCTAGAGAATAAGAAGGGCTGACTAGACACTCTGTTGGATGGGGAGAGGGAGAGAGGGGGGGAGAGAGGGAGAGAGAGAAAGAGAGAGAGAGAGAGAGAGAGAGAGAGAGAGAGAGAGAGAGAGAGAGAGAGAGAGAGAGAGAGAAAGAGGGGAGGGAGGGAGAGGGAGAGCAGTCTGCCTCATTGCTTTGAAGGGACGACACAGGGGACTTGCCATCTGGAAGGAATGAGAAGGTGCCAGAAAACAGGTTGTTATGTGTCATGGATCTAAAAGGCCAAGTGGGGAATCACAGATGATCACAGAGACGATAATTGCATCCACCTGGGCTAAACATTGCAGGAGGAGGAAGCCTAGAAGAGGGTGAGCTTTGAAGAACCCGTTGCTCTCTGATCAGGAGGGCTCGTGTGGCGTGTTTCGCTTCTGTTTTCTTTTCTCTCTTACTGATTTGACATCCCCCCACCCCGCCATCAAAACATCAAGAGAATGACAGGGATAGGGGAGAAAAGCAATACATCCAGTGAATTAGGAAGGACATCTGTGAGACCCCCTTTCTCACTGTGGGCGTGTAGCCTGAAGAAGCTCACAAGGAAAGGAGGAGGGTAAAAAAAAGAGTCCAGAATTATAATTACTCTCTAGAATTGGATGTTCTAGTTTCAGAATCGAGGGTGTTCTTCATCCAGGCTTCAGGAAACATTATTAGCACCGCTGAATAAAGTCGAAGGGAACAGTGGGAGGCACACATGAAGTTGTAATTTAATTATATTATATTTGCTTGAGAAACATTGGAGTATTAAATGTGGTACTAGGGTTGTAGGAAAGGAGGAAGATGTCTGAAACTGTTGAGGGGAGGGAGAGACTGAAATTGGAAAAGGAACTGGAAGTAAGGGCAGACTTGCTGCAGACAGACAGAGTTCTCCGTCTCTCAGGGTTGCTGTAGGTTAAGATCTGCTAAACAGAAAGTCACGATCAAAGACTGCCAGAACAGCAGGAGTTAAGGGCTCTGTCTCACCATGACAAAGGTCAGCAGGACTATAAAAAAGGAGTTAGAGTCCAAATGCAGTTAGACTTTTAGACTTACTGGATACAGATCATTACATGACGATATATGAAAGGTTTAAAGAAATATCCAGGTAACTCCAGGAACCATAGACTAATAAGGAATTATCTAAAATAAGCAAACAGCTTTTCAAGAAGAAACAAGTTGCCAGTGGTTAATTCTTTTTCCTATTTTCCATCTCCTTCTCTTTTTGTACTGCATCATGGGTGAGTTCTTTAAACTTACCTATTTTCACTTTTCTCTTGAATTGTCTAATCTGTTGTCTCACAATCTATCCACTTGTATAATTGCAGCAATTATATGTTTTGTTGTTGTGGTTGTTTAGAATGGTATCCCTATGTGGCCCAGGCTGGTCTTGAACTCAAGCTCCTCTTGTCTCTGCCCCCTAAGTGTGGGGATGCTGGGATTGCAGGTCTGGATCGTCATGTCGAGCTACTCTGTGGAAACACTGGTTCTCCAAGTTATGCACATCTTTTAGGCAGTGGCACTGCCTATAAGTGGTAGTTTTTAATGCTGCCAGTGATCTTGTTACTAAAGCCCATTACTGGGGAGCTAGGGCATCATGGCAACACATACAGGCTTTCTAAAATTCTGAGTTTTGCTTGAAAACTTTGAATCTTGTCGTGGGCAACACAGTCTGCCAGTTGTTTTACTTAGAGGAGCGGGCTTCATTTGATTTTGAGAAAATGTCTGCCAATTATCCCAGTCTGAATTGCCACCGTTCACCTGTCAGTCAGCCTTTTAAGTAAAGATGGGGTTCCTTGGGAAAAAACCGGTTACGTCAGCTCGCTACTCAATCACATCAGGGCTTTCCCTTGGGACAACCTTCATACGCTGGAATTCAGTGGAGGTGCTTTTTGTGCTCCCCGTTCGGTCACAGGGAATATTAAAGAGACATTGCTCAAAGGTCAAGATTTAATAAAATTATTTTTTTCTGCTTCAGCAAGCACATTGCCGAGTGAAGCGGGCGTTTCAGAGCCTTACTGTGAGTGTGCAGCAGTGGGGAACACGATGATTGCCAGCAAGGTTTGCGGCCACTGCCTCGGTTTGTGCCACAGACCGTCTAGCCATCTTTGCTTTTAGACCATCAAGTACGTGTCTGCGCAGTGAAAAAGACAAATAGCACCTTGGTATTAGTATGCAGGTAGCTTTGATCCCGTGGCCTCTGAGAAGGTCTCAGGGACTCTACTGGTCCATAAACCATATTTTGAGGTTGCTGTTCTCAAAAGCAACAAGAAAAACGCCTTCAGAGGTAAGGTGTGAATTAGGAAGTCTGCGAGCAAAAAAACAAACAAAAAAATGAGACTGATTACTTGACAAATCGTACTCACATAAAGTGGTAACATTTTATTTGAAGAAATTAAATGCCAGGGTTAAAATATATACAGCTATAGCATTTAAATCAGGAAGGCTGCTTTTATGTTATATTAGTTTGGGGGACATTCTGGAGGGAGGGTCATGTTGTTGATTGAATTTAAATACGAAGAAGTTTCGTGTCTGGGGAATATTCAGTTCAAGATTCTGGATTGTGTGTATCTACTTATCTTCCCCTCCGTCCTTTAATACATAATCAAACAAACTGATGTTTTAGAATCTATGAATTTATTTCATTCAACAATGAAGGAGACTTCTCAAGGCAAACAAAAACTGAGGGTGCTCTTTGCCACGAAGACAACTTTATCCAAGGAAGCTTTATTTGTGGTTGGTTTTGGTTGTTCATGTTAAAGGAGAAGATGGCAGAGGTATATAGCGTAGAAGAATAGATGTGGAGAAGGAGATTTTCCAAATATATTTTAGTAAGAAGATTTAACCCCCATCCACTAAGCACCATCAAATCTTGTAACAGTTTTTTTTTTTTTGTTTGTTTTTGAGACAAGGTTTCTCTGTAGCTTTGATGCCCCTGGAACTAGCTCTTGTAGACCAGGCTGACCTTGAACTCGCAGAGATCTGCCTGCCTCTGCCTCCAGAGTGCTGGGATTAAAGGTGTGCACCACCACCTCAAATCTTTAGATGGTTCAAATCTTTAGCAGTTTTACATAGCACAAAATACACTATTATTTTGAGGCAGGGTCTCACTCTATATCTCAGGCTGGCCTTGAACTTGTGATTTCCCTCCTGAGCCTTGACTTTCTGAGTTCTGCCTTCTACTCACTTACTTTTTGAATAACTAACAACCAAATGGGCAGTTTCTCAGGAAATTCGGGGTCAACCTACCCCTGGACCCAGCAATACCACTCTTGGGAATATACCCAAGAGAGGCCTTATCTTTTTTTTATTATTTATTTATTTATTTTATTTCTTTTTTTAAATTTTTATTTATTTATTTTATTGAGAATAAGAAAAAAAAAGTTTCCGCCTCCTCCCAGCCTCCCATTTCCC
>NW_026067921.1:10942572-10970232 GCF_014885135.2 Alexandromys fortis
AGAACCCTGATTGCTCTTTGAGCTGATGAGGGAGGGGGACTTGATTGGGGGAGGGGGAGGGAAATGGGAGGCGGTGGCGGGGAAGAGACAGAAATCTTTAATAAATAAATAAATAAATAAATAAATAAATAAATAAATAAATAAGAAAAAAAAACCCTAACAACCAAATGACCCTAAACCAGATCATCTCAGATGATGCACTAGGTAACCAAAGTCCCCAGCAATAGTGTGATGTCTGGGTGGAGGGCAAAGGTCAATCCAATGCTATGATCTCATTGATTTGGACCATGTGTTCGGGAAGGAAGTGACTTTGTAACTCTATGACTCTACCTGTGATTTAATGTGAGGCTTTTCTCTTCCACTTGGGCTCCTAGGAAATGTCAAGGCGTAGCAGGATGAAAATGAGCGCAAACTGTATAAGTGACCTTTCGTGAATTCCACTCTGGCTGGCAGGGTTTTGCTCATCTGATCACATCCTCGACAGAGTGGGACTCTGAGATGAAGCAAGTGAATTAATTAGATGTAAATGCCATTGCCATCAAAGAAGCCTTATGATTAAAGGTAGAACTTTGGTAATTGAATGTGCCCCATTTCGGGAAGGACCTGGATTTTACAGGCAATGTTTTATCAGGTATGTGGGAAATGGGTGCTGAGCCAAGAAATGTTGGGAGTAGTGTGGGGTACATGTCTAATAGTAAGCACAACACTAAAAGCTAGAAATTAAGACTGCGATGGAGGAAATTTCTTTCCTGGATATTTAGTTTCATAAAATCTAGGGTCTCTCTCTCTAATACAACCCCTTTCTACCTGGAATGTTGGATGCTCAGAGTCCATAAAAATTGATAATATAAGCCAGTCAGTGGTGGCACATGCTTTTAATCCCGGCACTTGGGAGGTAGAGGCAGGTGGAGCTCTGTGTTTTGAGGCCAGCCTGATCTACAGAGTGAGTTCTAGGACAGCCAAGGTTACACAGAAAAACCCTGTCTTGAAAAAACCAAAATTAAATAAATAAAAATGGATAATATGAACATAATGATAGAGGTTTAGGTACTTAAGAGGCCATGAGTTTCCACCGCAGACTTGGATCTCCAAAGGACATTTAATGTGTGCATGTGTGTGTGTGTGCATGTGTATGTGTGCATATATGTATGCATGCAGACCAGAAATCAACACTGGCTCCTTCTTCAATTGCTCTTGACCTTATGTTTTTTTAAAGAATTAATTTTATTTTTGTGTGTGTGCTCACAGACATGTGAGCATGTGGATGCAAGTGCCCGCAGAGGTAAGAAGACCGTGTGACTCTCTTGGAGCTGGGGTTATAGGTGGTTATAAGCTGCCCAGCCTGGCTGCTAGGAACCAACTCAGGTCTTCTGTAAGAACAGTATGCACTCGTATCTCCTAAGCCATTCTTCAGGCCCTCTCCACCTCATTTCGAGGCCATCTTTCACTGAATCTGGAGCTCACTAATTTGGCTAGACTGGCTGGCCAGTAAATTCCAAGGATCCTCCCGTCTTTGCTCCCCCGCCCACCCTCCCAGTAGCATTGCAGGCCTGTGTGTCACGTGCAGCCTTTTACATGGGTTCTGGGAATCCAAACTCAGGTCGTCATGCTGTGCAGCAAGCACTTAACTGATTGATCTGCCTTCCCAGCCTCTCCAAAAGATGTTTTCCACTATTAGTCCATGGATAGATCAAATATGAGTATGTTATTGGGTGGTAGTGGAATTGTGGAAGAAAGGGCCTGGGGAGTGAAAGGGGTTCCTTGGACGTGTGTCTTTGTCTTGTCTTCATGTTGCTCCTTGTCTTCCACGAATAACACAGCTCTGCTCCACCATACTTTCTGTGCCATGATAAATTGAGACCTCTGGAACCCCGAACCTAAATACCTCTTTCCTCTCTTAAGCAGTGTCTTAGGCATTCTGTCATGACTCTAGAAAAGTAACACAGATGAGGATGGCATTAGCTGTGGATTTACATCTGAGGCCTCTATTGTATGGTGGCACATGTCTTCTATACCTAGTCTGTTGAGAGTCTCCCCTCCCCTAGTTACAGGTTTTTAAAGATTGTTAAATAAAATAAGATAGAAAACATTCATATCAAAAGTCAGTGTAATTATTATTTCATGCATCTTTTGGGTTAGGTGTTATTTTTTTGTGTGTGTTATGGGACATAATATAAAATGTATTTCTTAGTGTAAAATGAAAATGTTTGTGTGGTGATTTGAATGAGAATGCCTCATATGGCTTTATATGTTTGATTACTTTGTCCCAAGTGGATAGAAGTGCTTGGAAAAGACTAAGAAGTGTGACCTTCAAGATACACTTAAAAAGTGTTCAACATCCTTAACTATCAGGGAAATGCAAAACAAAATGACTCTGAGATGCCATCTTACATCTGACAGAATGACCAAGATCAAGCACACTGATGACAGTCTATGTTGGAGAGGATGTGGAGTACGGGGAACACTCTTCCACTGCTGCTGGGAATGTAAACTTGTACAGCCACTTTGGAAATCATTGGGGCAGTTTCTCAGAAAATTGGGATTCAATCTACCCCAAGACCCATCACTATCACTCTTGGACGTATACCCAAAGGATGCTCAACCATACTACAAGACACTTGCTCAATTATGTTTATGGCAGCATTATTTGTCATAGCCAGAACCTGGAAACAACCTAGATGCCCCTCAACTGAAGAATGGATAAAGAAAATGTGGTACATTTTACACAATGGAGTACTACACAGCAGAAAAAAAAACCAGTGACATCTTGCAGGCAAATGGATAGAACTAGGAAAAAACCATCCTGAGGGACGTAACCCAGACTCAAAAGGACGAGCATAGCATGGACTCACTCATAACTAGACATTAGATGTAAAGCAAAGGATAACCAGGCTGCCATCCTCAGCTTTCCATATTAGACTATTAACGGTCACGTAACTCTTTTAAACTAGCAGTTTTACACAGTATGGATTTCATTTTCTTCTCTTCCACTTTTTGGCCATTAAATCACTGGTATGAAAAATTTTGTACAGAGATATTGTACTGTAATTGAGAACATGTTTCTCTTGGATCAATATTAAAATGTGGAATTTTGAGTTAAAGAGCACATACATCTAAAATTACTAAAGCTATCGCCAAGTTGTTCTAAAAAAAGCTGCAGTCAATTCCTATTTTCACGGACTATTTCCTGACAGTCTTATATTAATCGTGAATACTGAGCATTTGCAAATCTAATTTTAAAAGCAAAATATTCATTTTTTGTTGCATTCATTTGCTTAATACCAACAGCATCTTCTCACATTGATAGTATGAATGCCTGCTTTTAAATTGTATCCTTTTCCTTCTGATTTGTAAGAGCTGTTACAGATACCTTCCTTCTGTTTTTTTTTTTTTTTTGTTAAATCTTCTTAAAAGAACTTTCTAGTATATGGAATTTTTGTGTTTTTATAGTCAAGCCACTGGGTCTGATGAAAACATTTCACTCAGAGATATTTAAATTATCTTGTATTTTTCTTAAGATGCGTTTGCACTTTTATTTCTACATTCAAATCTTTATACTATTTTTTTTTTGTAACATAAGACAGAGAGATCTAATTTTGTCTCCAAATGGTCAGCCAAGTGTCCCTACCATCTGATCCTATCAGAAGGTAGGGATTTCTGCTTTTTTGCTGAGTATATTGTGTTTGTTTTTTTGTTTGTTTGTTTATTTCCCTTCCTTCCCTCCCTCCCTCCCTTCCCAGGTTCTCACCGTGTAACCCAGCCTGACTTTGGTCTTGTGACCTCCTGACTCAACCTCCTGAGTGGTTTAACTTATTTTTAATAATCAGAGGCTTTGAACCCTTGTGTTGCAAATACTGCTCCACTCTTTCCTTGGCACTTTCTCTTCTGGGTGAACATACTAAAAGATCATAAGTTCTGTGTTGAGTTGTGCTTCCGTTTTGATGAAGGATGCATGGAACAGAGTGACTAATGCAGTTTCCCCGTTCGGAAGCTTGGTATATTTCTTCATTTACTTAGAAGTTCTTCAGGGAGTCTTTAGAAAAACAGCAACATATTTTCATTTTCAGGAGTTTTATGTATTTCTATTTCTTTATAACAGAAAAGAGTACACACAAAATTTATTACATGCTTGAGGCACGGGAATACTAGACCTAAAAAGAGACAAGATAAGTGATCCTTTCACAGAGATTAAAGGCAGAGAGTGACTTGGGTTCCTGGGGTGAAGAGAGGTGGTTCTTCTTTGGGGAGGTTGCCACATATACATGGTAAGCCAGGGTTGTCATATACCTAGAAAGTCTCCCAGAGAGCAGCCACTGCAGTGATCCTTGCCTGGGTTCTCAGTCTCCTTTTCTGGAATGGTCTCCTGGTACCATAACGTTCTGTAACACTCACCCTCGGAATCATCCCGGTCTGAACCAGTGATCCAGAGCAGAGCCAGCAGCTGCTGCTTGGTGACGATCTCCCAGGGCAAGGACCAGGCTAATGAATTACAACCTTGGTTCTTAAGAAAGATCTGAGATTCTGCTGAGACTAACAAACCCCGAGCAGCCCAAATGAAGGCATTTTCTCTGCCTCTAGGGGAGTCTGAAGTCTGTTGGCTGTGCCTTTCTTGTTAGTCTTAATTCTGGATATTGCCTAAGTTTTGTTATTTCTGTAAATGGATAGTTTTTTTTACATTTTCCTTTTTTAAAAATTTAAAAATTATTTTTGAAGATTTGCTTGTGTGTGTGTGTGTGTGTGTGTGTGTGTGTGTCTGTGTGTGTTTGTGCACAGGAAAGCCAGAAGGTGTCCAGCATCCTCTTCTATCCCTTTCTTTGTATCCTTTGAGGTGGGGTCTCCTTTTAAGTCTGGTTCTTATGGTAATTTTTTAAGCTGTGCTGGATGCCAGTAAATCCCTGAGATCTTTCTGTTGCTGCCATCTTAGAGCTAGGTTTTCATCCTGTGCAGGCTTACCTCGTCTATTTCACAGATGCGAGGATCTGAACTCAGGTCCTCATAACTGCAAAGCAAGCACGTTTTTCACTGCTGGGCTGTCTGTGTGAGGATATTAGAAGCCGTGGAACTAGAGTTACAGACAGTTGCGAGCTGCCATGTGGGTGGTGGGAACTGAACCCAAGTCCTCTGGAAGAGCAGTCAATGCTCTGAACCACTGAGCCATCTCTCCCTGTGGGTTTTTCTTTAACTTTACAGGTCATTTTTTTTTAAATTTATGGGTTACTGGGAAATGGGCCCTCTTCTTAAACCTGAGAATTTATCAAGTGCAGAAGCTCCACACTTCTATAAAAACAAAAGCTATGATCCCTCTGCATGTTGCAATTTTCTCATCCTGATTATGCTCAGTTATAGTTCTTTAAAAATATAGTTTTTCATATAGTTTTGATACTGGTCCTTTGCTGCTTACACATGTTAAAGATTTTTGTCTACCCTATCAAATCTTTATGCTGTCTTTTGATGATTATAAGTTTTTTTTGGTAAAATACAATGTTTTTATTAATTCTTTGAGAATTTCATAATGCGTACAATATGTTTTGGTTATGTGCACTCCTCATCCCTCCAACTCCTCCCAGATCTACTCTTCAGTCTCCAAACTCCCCTCTCCAACCTTCACACCCTCCTTTCTGTTTAAAAAAAGATCTCACCGAGTCATATTTGTGCTGGTGTATAAGCTTGGGAATGGGGGCATCCACTGGAGTATGGTTGACCTACCAGAGTCCGTACTTTTTTTTTTATTGAAAAAAAAATTCCTGCCTCCTCCCAGCCTCCCATTTCCCTCCCCCTCCTCCCGCCCCTCTCCCCCTCCCCCCACTCCTCTCCCTCTCCCTCTCCAGTCCGAAGAGCAGTCAGGGTTCCCTGCCCTGTAGAAAGTCCAGGGTCTTCTCCCCTCCATCCAGGTCTAGGAAGGTGAACATCCAAACTGGCTAGGCTCCCACAAAGCCAGAACATGAAGTAGGAACAAAACCCCATGCCATTGTCCTTGGCTTCTAATCAGCCCTCATTGTACACCATGTTCAGAGAGTCAGGTTTTATCCCATGCTTTTTCAGTCACAGTCCAGCTGGCCTTGGTGAGCTCCCAATAGATCAGCCCCACTGTCTCGGTGGATGGGTGCACCTCTTGTGGTCCTGACTTCCATGCTCATGTTCTCCCTCCTTCAGCTCCTCATTGGGACCTTGGGAGCTCAGTCCAGTGCTCCAGTGTGGGTCTCTGTCTCTATCTCCATCCATTGCTAGATGAAGGTTCTATGGTGATATGCAAGATATTCATCAGTCTGGCTATAGGATACGGTCATTTCAGGTTCCCTATCCTCCGCTTCCCAAGGAACTAACTGGGGACATTGCCCTGGGCACCTGGGAGCCACTCTAGGTTCATGTCTCTTACCAACCATAAGGTGGTTCCCTTAATTAAGTTATATGATTCCCTGCTCCTCTATCCAACCTTGTTTTATCCCCAATCATCCCGTTTCCCCAAGTTCCCCCTATCCTCCCCTTCTTACTTTTCTCTCCCCATCTCCCCTTACCCTCATCCAACCCCACCCCCAAGATCCCAATTTTTTGCCCAACAATCTTGTCTATTTCCCATAGCAGGGATAATAACTATATGTTTTTCTTTGGGTTCACCTTCTTATTTAGCTTCTTTAGGATCACAAATTATAGACTCAGTGACCTATATTTATGGCTAGAAACCAATTATGAGTGAGTACATCCCATGATCCTCTTTTTGGGTCTGGGTTACCTCGCTCAGGATAGTGTTTTCTATTTCCATCCATTTGCATGCAAAATTCAAGAAGTCATTGTTTTTTATGGCAGAGTAGTACTCTAATGTGTATATATTCCACACTTTCTTCATCCGTTCTTCCATTGAAGGACATCTAGGTTGTTTCCAGGTTCTGGCTATTACAAATAATGCTGCTATGAACAAATGCTTTTGTCATATGATAGGGCATCTCTTGGGTATATTCCCAAGAGTGGTATTGCTGGGTCCAGGGGTAGGTTGATCCCAAATTTCCTGAGAAACCGCCACACTGATTTCCAAAGTGGTTGCACAAGTTTGCATTCCTACCAGCAATGGATGAGGGTACCCCTTTCTCCACAACCTCTCCAGCAAAGGCTATCATTGGTGTTTTTGATTTTAGCCATTCTGACATCTCAAAGTTGTTTTGATTTGCATTTCCCTGATCGTTAAGGAAGTTGAGCATGACCTTAAGTATCTTTTGGCCATTTGATCTTCTTCTGTTAAGAATTCTCTGTTCAGTTCAGTGCCCAATTTTTTTAATTAGGTTAATTAGCATTTTAAAATCTAGTTTTTTGAGTTCTTTATGGGCCGTACTTCTAAAGAGAATTGATTTTTCTTCCCCTAGTAACCATCAGTTGTTAATAGTGCATCTTCCAGCAGTGGGGGCTGCTGAGCCTCTTGTCCCTCCACGCAGGGATGCTGACTGGCTTGAGTTTGTACAGGTCTTCTGTAGACAACCAGAGCTGTTGTAAACCCGTGAGTGCAGCGACCCTGTCCTATCCAAGGGATGCTGTTGTTTGCTAGTTCCTCCAAATTTCTGGCTCTTGTAATCTATTCACCCCCTCTTTCATGGTGTTCTCGGAATCTTGGTGTGATTGAGCACTATTTATGTTTGGGCATGCCACAGAAAATTGTTTCTGCTTTTTAGTCAATAGTGTATTTGTGTTAACTGCTCCTATTACATTGCACATAGTTCTCTAATGAGAACTGAGAGAGAGATGCACTTAGCTGTGCGTAAGGATGCCTATCTCTAAAGACCATTTTGTTACTATGTCCATTTAGTAAAATAGCAGTAGTAGTTTTACCCATAAAGAGCTCTTTGGATGTGAGGTCTTGGACAGATCTGCAGTACTGGACATGTATTTTCTCCATTGGAGTAGGCCTTAAATCCAATCACAAAACAATTGGTTACTTCACAACGTTCATGCCATTGTTGCATCCCTGGACATGCCTTGCCAGGCCAGTTGTTACTAAAACTGTAGGGTTCACAGCCGGGTGAGACTTTATGATACTTTTCTCCCAGCAGCTTACATAGCTCCTTTTGGTACTGTGAAAGCCAGCTAACAGGGAGGAAGCTTCCTTGTTAGCACCAACTTAATTTCTCCAAGTCCTATGACCAGAGTGTGTATGTCTTCTGCAGTAGGGTGTTCTGAGTTCTAATGGCCATCAAGAGCAATAGCCTCTGTAGTATTTAGGGCCTCCTGACCAACAACTTCTGGACATCTGGCATAGGGCTTTTTATTTGGTAGACTGTGACTTCTTGGATGTGTGTATGTGTATGTGTAGTTTATAAAACAATGTTTCCATAAGGTTTTTAAAATTTTTTTTATTGATTTTTATTGAGCTCTACATTTTTCTCTGCTCCCCCCCCTGCCTCTCCTCTCCCCTTCAACCCTCTCCCAAGGTCCTCATGCTCCCAATTTACTCAGGAGATCTTGTCTTTTTCTACTTCCCATGTAGATTAGATCTATGTATGTCCATAAATTTTTTTTAAAAAATGTCCTGTGTTAATCATCTTTTCCCCACCTCTTTGCTCCACCTTCCTATCCTCTTCCCCTCTTAAACTTCTGCCCCATTCTTTCCTTTGGTGGGTATAAGGCAGAAGACAAAGGCTGTTCTCTCCCAGAATCTTCCCATAGCCAACAGTTCAGCTTAGGGGAGGCATAGGGTCCCAGGAACCTGCCTGCTGTCCATACTGGATGCTTGCTGGCCCAGTGCAGGTGATTAACTGCAACTGTTCTGTATCCAGGACTGCAGTGCCATGCCCAGAAGATACCACTGCATAGCCCTTCTCTCTACCTCCTGGATCCCACAGTTTTTCTGCTCAGCCTTCCACATGATCCCTGATCCCTAACTGGGGGGGGGTGGGGTTCGTGTGGAAGGCTGAGAACTTAACTATCACTTATTCTCAGCACCTTGAACAGCCATGAGTCTCTGCATTCACCACCACCCATAGCAAAGACTTCTCTTGTGCAGCATGACAGTAGCCTTTGTCTAAGGGCATAAACATAGATATTTCGAAGGCAGTTTGATGCTATGTCAATTTGACTGTAGAATAATAGTAATTCCTTACTAGGGCCAATGACTTCCCTAATCATATGTTATAACAGTCCACCTTCTGTGGAATAGTCTTCAAATGCAACCAGAGAGTAGTTGTCCCCATAGCCATTATAGCAAAGCAGGCACACCTTGCCTAGGAGGTTGGCACTGAAATTCACAGGGCTCGCAGCTGGATGAGGCTGTTGAAGGTTTTTCTTCTGCAGCAACTGCCTAGCACCTTCTGGCTACACAAGCTAGGTAGCCAGGAGGAAGCTTTCAACTCAGTTCCAGTTGGTTTTCTCTGTAACTTACAGCCGAGGTGCACAGTGTCTCCAGCAACATAGTCTTGTCATCTAGATGGTGGGCAACTGAGATTCTATCTTGTAACTTCCTAGGACTGGAGAACCAATGGTAAACCTGCTCACCCTATAGGAAAAATGTGGCTTCATTTCTCTGGTTAGCTCTGTGATGCTGGCCTTCCTTGAATTTCTCTTTCTACTTCCTTTTGGGGCTTATTTTGAAAGCATCTTTTTGAAACCTTGTATGAACAGGATGTGCTTTCTTCCTTTGACACTCTGAACCTTCTAAACCTTTCTTAAAGCTCCTGACTTTGGCCTGCCACTCTTGTGCATACGGGCTCATGTAAATGTGTTTCTCTACAAATACCAAAACCATTGAAGTGAAGGTACAATAAAATACCAGAAACAATATAGAAAACCCCTACATAGTTAAAAGAATGCAGTCAATTGACTTGAATATATAGTTGGTCTTTCTCATCCTTAGGTTTGGATCACAAATGCCTGTAATGTAACAGGACCTGTGTAGACAATTTTCTTGTCACCATTCCCTAAACAATTCACTAGAGCAACTGTTTACCTGATATTTAAATCATATTAGCTGCTATAAGTAATCTAAAAGGGATGGAGCTAAAATCTAAAATCTAAACAATCTGAAAGGGCTGGGCAAGCTAAAGAGATACAGCACTTGCTTAGTATGTACAAGGCTGTTTGGTCCTTAGCATTGCAAACACAAAAAGCAATATAAGATGTTTTAAAATATACAGGAGAATGTGCCTAGATTCTGTGCAAATACCATGCCAGTCTATGATATTATGCTGTTTTATATATGCTTTGAGAGCTACAGATTTTGGTGTCTGTGGAAGGAGAGGCTATCCTGGAACCAGCCTTTCATAGATCACAAAGCATGTTCTTTTTTCAGAGGTTTTTGTGTGTGCGGATATATGCACAGAGATCAGAAAAGTATTTGGGGGGAATTATGTGGCTCACATGTAGTTGGTGTTTGGAAGCTTTGTGTTACGTGGAAGAAAGAAAATTGCTATTCAGAAAATAGATATAGCCGGGCGATGGTGGCGCACGCCTTTAATCCCAGCACTCGGGAGGCAGAGGCAGGCGGATCTCTGTGAGTTCGAGACCAGCCTGGTCTACAGAGCTAGTTCCAGGACAGGCTCCAAAGCCACAGAGAAACCCTGTCTCGAAAAACCAAAAAAAAAAAAAAAAATAGATATAAAGGGAGAGGAAATGGCTGATTCATTATCGTTAACCTTGTGCATAAGTCTTTGTACGTAGAACCAAGTTAAAATTTGCAGGATAATTATCATGAAAGAGAATTAGAAGAACTCTTCTTGGATATAATTAAGCCTGAGCTAAATGTAAACTCTGTGTAGTTTGAAGTCACCCAAGAGTAACTTAAATTGAACATGACAATTTTTCAAAATATTATTTTCTTATGCGAGGCCTTCAGACTGTGATCATTTTTCAAATAGCATGTCTTTTCATTACGCTCCCCACCAGGTCTTTTGTGTTTTCAATGCCTTTGCTTTCCCGTGAGACACCAGCCGTCTTGTGGCTAGGTGGTGCCATCGCTGCAGCTGCCAAGCCACGGTGGCGCTGCCTCTTTATACTCAGCCACCAGGCACGGGGCACCTCGCTTCACCGAGCACTTTCAACTGCTTCAAAGCCTGTTACACCTTTCATGCTTACAGCTCTGTGAAGTAGCGAGCATGGCTTTATCTCACCATCTTCTACAGAAGAGAACAGCGAGCCCCTGCGAGGTTAAATGCTGCATTAAATGGCCACTCAGTGTTTCCCCTGTCAGCCCACACTGCTTTCTGTGCCGGAGTGAAGTTATGTGGGCACATGAGTTCTGGCACAAAAACGGAGCGAGACACTGTGGGCTGTGATACACCTGTGTGACGATTCACTCTGTGATGTGTGCAGGGGACTGCGGGAGCTCTAATGTGTTCAGAGAAAGCTTGTGTGTGAGTCTGTGGATTTTATCCCTGTCCTTTGAATCCTAGGGATGAGAGGGTTTTCATAATGCATTCTCACCATCGCACTAAGAGCTGTGCATATTTCAAATGAAGCAATGAGTTCTTCACTTATCTTTGTGCTAATTGCTTTCTTGATATTTTTGAGAAAGAGACTGTGTGTGCAATGTTTGCACGTGTGTGCAAGCATGCATGTGTATGTGCATGTGTGTGCATCTGTGCATGTATGTAGGACCACCTGAGGCGACATCCTCAGGAGGGTTGTCCACCTCCTTTGAGACAGGATTCCTCACTTGGCATTGAGTTCATTACTTATACTAGATTGGCAGCTCATTAAGAACCAGGGTCTCTGCCTTCCTGGTTCTGAGATTACCACCATGCTGAGCATTTTTATGTGGAGTCTGAATATTAAACTAAGGTCCCTATGCTTCACTAATGAAGCTATCCCTGCAGCCCTTCTGTGTAGGCAGAGACTGCTCATTTGTTTTTTAGCTGCCCAGACCTAAATAATAACACAGAAGCTGTATTAATTACAACACTGTTTGGCTAATAGCTTAGGCATATTTCTAGCTAACTCTTACATCTTAAATTAACCCACTTCTATTAATCTGTGTATCACCACAAGACTGTGGCCTACCAGTAAGGTTCTGGCTAGCATATGGCATTGTTCTCCTTCAGTAACTATATGGTATCTCTCTGACTCCACCTACTTTCTCTCTATATCTCTGTTTGGATTTCCTGCCTGGTTTTGCTCTACTAAGCCATTGGCTGAAACAGCTTCTTTAATAACCAATGGTAAAAAAATATATTCATAGTATACAGAGGGGAATCCCACATCATCTTTCCTCTTCTGTCTAAATAAAAAGGATGGATTTAACTTTAATATAGTAAAATTACAAATAACAAAACAGGTATCAAGCAAGAATTACAGTTACAATATTTATATCTATTTTATCTTTTACCATAACTAAGGAAAACTATAATTATAACTATCTATTCTTCAACTCCATCAAAGACCCCAGAAAGATATAACATGACCTAAGTTAACAGGAAGTGCATTGTAAGCAACTCCCAAAACTCTAGAATTGACAAGATATTTTACTGCCTGGACAAGTCACCAAAAGTTCTTCTGTAGCATTGGGGCATCCATTTTTTAATCTACAGGCCCATAGTATCAGACTTTTCCCTGCAGCAGGAAATTTGAAAGACTGTTTCGCCTCTATGGGCAGTGTGCCAGTCACTTTCTTCTGAGTCCTGCAGAATGTCTGGGAGACTCTTTCATGAAGCAGGAACTCTGAAGGACTGTCTTACCTTTAGGCAAGTTCATCAGTCATTTTTCTGTGATTCCTGCATGTCCATTTCATACAGCATAGCAACAAGCAGTCCAGGCAAGAGCTGTTTCTTGCCCAAATGGCTGAAAAACTCCATAAGGAGCTCTTTGAAGCCCATCATCCTCTTGAAGTAGGTTGTCCAGCCAGGAGCAAATGTCTCATTGTTGAGAAAAGTCTAAGTTCTTAAAATATTTAAATGCCGCATTCTTTAAGTCTTTGAAAGGTTTGAAGAATACCTATCCATCTAAAACATATCTCTGTACACCTAGAAAACCTAACTAAATTGACTACAAGCTTGACTATCATAGATGACTATCTATTAACTTGTATTTCCTATTTATACATTACATTACATTTTTAAATGAATTTTAAATACGCAAACACAATACCTTAATCAAGAGCAGAAATATACATATAACAAAATTGACCTTAAATTTGTATGAATCAGTCAAGACCCATACCAATGCAAAGTATTCATTTCTATAGCATATCCCCCTTTAAGTGTAAACAAACATTTATAAACAATTATTTAGGGGATTTGGGTGCTGTTCTCTAGACTACTTTCTTTTGATTGGGGGCACTGTTAATCAGGTCTTTCATGTGGTATCCTGTGTGATAGGTTCATCTCAAACTGCAGTCCTAAGGCTGTTGTGATTGTTGGACCATCTGGGCCATTGCTTCAGGGGGTCTTGTTTGATCAAACCATATTAGCAGGTAAGAAATCCACAGGTTTCTATGCTCTGTAGAAACAAAAACAGAACCTCCTTTCCAAAGCAACATATCTCTTAGACCCAAATTTTGTAGTCGAGATACCTTTAAAACAAATATGTTGGTTTAGCTTAGCAGCCCATACAATGCAAGGTCTCTCTGTACTTAGCTCATTCGCAGTCAAAAAATTCAAAGAAAACACAATAATATACATAATCCAGACTCTCTGTGTATTTTCCATCTTTATGCAGCGTATTTTTCTTTACTCCTTTAATCTATGACTGTCTGTGCTCTGTATTTAAAGACTTTCTTTTATTTTTAAAACTATTTATTTCTTTTTATAACTGTCTGTATACCCTTTTCTTCTTTCTTTCTTTCAACCTACATACATTTTCCAACACACTGTGACCCATTCAGAGGTGTTTTTTCATCTGAATCTGTCTTTAATGCATATTCGTAATAATGTTCTGACTAGGAGTACCTTTTTAAAAAATGCTAAGTGGGTGTGGCTAGGACTAAGGCTGTTTTGCCTTTGCCTCTGCCCAATCCAACATGTAGGAGGTGTGTTTACTGCCAGCTCTATGTGCCATGCTTTCTGTCCCAGCTCCAGGGGTGCAGTGGGTCCATTTCTCCATCTATCAACCTGTAGCATTCTCCTCACAAACCCCATTCAGATGCTCAGCCTCCTAAACAAGTCAGAACTGTTCCTGCAACTAGCGTGAACCAGGAAGCTTTCTTAAAGGAATCATGCCTTTGCTTGCTTCTAGTGAACAGAGCAAATCTGAAAAAAAAATATGGTTACCAAGAAGTCATGCTTACCTCTGTTCTTCTGTGTCTAGAATTCCTTCCCAAGCTCACTCAGGTTTTATGTGGATGTAGTTGTCCCACGTTGGTGTGCCACTGGAGAATGCTTGTTTGTTTCTGAGCCACCCATCCCCAAATAATAACACAGAAACTTTATTAATTATAATGCTGTTTGGCTGATAGTTTAGACATATTTATAGCTAACTCTTACATATTAAATTGACCCATTTATATTAATCTGTATTACCATGAGGCTGTGGCCTACCAGTAAGTTTCTGGCTGGTGGCTGGCATCTTTCTCCTTTGGCAGCTACATGGTGTCTCTCTGACTCTGCTTCCTTTCTCTCTGTATCTCTGTTTGGATTTCCCACTTGGCTTTACTCTACTAAGTCATTGGCCCAAACAGCTTATTCAATAATGGTAATAAAATATATTCATAGCATAGAGAGGGGAATCCCACATCACCTCTGTCTTACCATTTTATTACCATCTGTGAAGTAACATTTAGAAATGAACACTTAGGTTTCTCCCCGAAACTGGCTGTCGTGATCTGCGCCCAGGGAGCCTACAAGGGCACGCCATGCCTTTCTTGGATGTGCAGAAAAAGCCGGGCATTAGCCTCGATCACCACTTTGTATTCCAAAGTGTTGAGCAGCCCTTCAAGATTCCCTCCCAATGCCATGCTTTCGAAAAAGAGTGGATAGAGTGTGCACATGGCATCGGTGCTACCCAGGCTAAAAAAGAGTGCAAGATAGAATTTGAAGATTTCAAGGAATGTTATCTTTGGTATAAAACGATGAAGCGCCTGGGTAAAATCAAAGCTATTTAATTAAAATAAAAGCTAATTAAAGAGGGGAAATACACCCCTCCGCCTCACCACAGGGGCCAGGAGGAACCCAGGCCCTGAGCAGAGCAGGTGGACGCTGCTTTTCATGCTGCTTTCTGCTGGGAGAAAGTCTGATGAAAACTGCTTCATTGAGTACATAAAAATAAAGAATTAGTCAACCTCAAAAAAAAAAAAAGAAATGAACACTTAGGTTTCTTTTATTTTTTTTTAAGGTTCAATATAACTACATCATTTCTCCTTCCCTTTTCTCTCTTAAACCCTCCTAGCTTTCCTTCAAATTCATAGCCTCTTTTTCTCATCAGTTGTTACACACATATTCCTAAATGTATATCATTATTGGTATGTGTATTTTCAAGGTTGTACATTTGGTATTGGATAACCAATTGATGTATCCTCCCTGGAGAAGACTGTTTTTCCCACTCTCTTAATTGACTATAGTTCTTTGTGTAGGGTTGAGGTCTCTTGGGCTTTCCCCCAATCCCATGAGTGTTGAAATAGGTGCGGTGGGGCTACGTCCCCAGCACCCTGGCCGCCTGCTAGCTCATGCCCAAAATAACAACACACAAACTGTATTCATTTAAACACTGCTTGGCCCATTTCTATCTAGCCTCTTCTCAGCTAACTCTCGCACCTGGACTAGCCCATTTCTAGTAATGTGTGTATTCTACCTTCCCTCCATCCTGGGTCGGAGCTGCCTGGGAGAGCAGAGCCTGGCATCTCTGCTCCAGAGAGCAGAGCTGTAGAGTCTACCCGGGAGAGCTGAGCATGGCATCTCTGCTCCAGAGAGCAGAGCTGTTGGGTCTGAGCTCACTTCCTCTTCCTCCCAGCATTCTATTCTGTTTACTCCTCCCACCTATGTTTTAACCTATCAGGGCCAAGGAGTTTCTTTATTGCTTAACCAATGAAATCAACAGATTGATATATGACACTCCCACATCACATGAGCATGTCTATTGTTCCTCTGGCTCTGAAAATCTTTCTGCTCTTTCTTCCACCTGGGCCTTAGGTGCTAGACTTGGGTCATAGATGTATCCATTGGGACTGAGTGCCACAACTGTACATTCTGAATGCTTTTGGTTTTCTGTAATGGTCTCTGTGTGTTGCAAAGACATTTTCCTGATGAAGGGTGAGGACTCCACTTACCTGTGGGTGTGAGAACAAATATTCAGAGTGTAGTTAAGGGTTGTGCTGGTTTAGTAAAGTGGTGGTTGTAGGTTCTCCTCAAAGATCGATGGCTTCCATAGGCCTTACTGAGAGGGTCTTAAGTCCAATTAGAGAGCTATTGGCTATCAATAAGGTATGTGTGCCACTGCTGCACCCTTAGGTTTTTGTGCCATGGCTTTAGTTTTTGCAGAAGGAAAGTAGTAAAGGAAGGTCAGCAGTTGGCCAGAAGAGAGCTGATAAGGACTATTGTGCTGGAATTTAGTATCTAGGTCTACCAAGGTGATTTGGGATGAACTGCTATCATTGACAGCTAAGTAGCTGGATGCCAAGGCAATGTTTTTGTAGCTCATTGTAGCAGAGGTGTTGTAGAAACTGATGTTCTGGGTACCTTTTTGCTGTCTTTGGTTCGAGTACCTTGGATAAATGAACCAAATCACTCTAAAGTTCTTGTCTCTAACTCATAAAATGGGAATAATAATGTTTCTTAGAGCTATTCTGTGTATTAGTTTTCTGTTACAAAGTAACAATCTCAAAACTTGATACAATAGTTCATTTGCTCACAATTTGGACAGAGTTTAGCTGGGTGGTTCCGCCCCACCCCCACCCAGGGAAGACACACCCATGCAGATACAGTTGTCTGCAGATTTTCCTGGGACACTAAGAGACCCAGTTGACCTTAGTTTTGTACACAGCCAGTCGGACCGTCAGAAGAACATCTCAGCTCTCTCTGCTGCTTCAGCATCATGGACTAGCTTTCTCATGTGGTATCTGGGTTATCCTTAATTGTCAAATTGTTACAGCCTAGCATCATCTGAGAGAAGCCTCACTTGAGGTATTGCCTACATCAGGGTGGTCTGTGGGCAAGTCTATCAGGGATTGTCTAGATCTTTCACTGATACAGGAGGAGGGCACAGCCATGGGCATGCGCACTGTGCTCTATAAATAAGATAGATAAATACAAGTTAGCAGGCAGGACTCTTCCAGGGTTTCTGCTTCAGGCTCTTCTTTTGAGTTCCTGCCTCGACAACCCTCAATAACGGATTGTGACCTAGAAATATGAGCTGAAATAAACCCTTTCCTCCTCTAAGTTGTTGTTGGACGTAGTATCTTATCACAGAAAGAGAAAGCAAACTAGAACACAGGGTAAATAGCCATAATGATAGGAAGGGAAGCTCCAGGGTACAGGAGCTGGCCATACTTCTTCTGTCATTTGTTGCCTTGGGAGCCAAAGCAAGTCGCATAGCCAAGGCCAAGGTCAACAAGGAAGGAAATTATATTAGGTAGTGAAAGCTTGGTTTATGGGGGACTGTTAGGATAAACATATGCACAATCTGTCAATCAAGTCTGGTAATGTATGGGAAGTGATTCTTAAAGTATTACATAGATTTTGTGTGCATGTATATGAATGGGATACAGCCTGAAAGAGGGGCATAGAGTCTGAAAACACTAGCACATATTGAACTTATAGTCTTAGAAATCATTACCTTATTTTACTTCTGATTTTAATTATTAAATTAAAAATACTGAGGTCTGGTTGGCTCCATGCAAGCTCTGGTGTTATGTACTGGCACTTGAGTGTTATGATCACTTGAGAGGGGAAAACCTTGGTCCAGAAGATGGGAAGCTCAGCTGGAGTAACCGAAGCTTGCCTGGTGCATCAAGAATATATCAAGTGACACAGTATCTTAGTCACTCGTCAGTGTCAGGAGATACAGTCCGCGTGAGCTTAATTCAGAAGGAAAAAGAACAGTGGCTAACATCAGACTGCTTCTCATGTATCCTGACTATGGATGGAGATTATGGAGTTGGTAACCCATCTGAGGTCCAGCTAGTGAGAACAAGCAGTGTCACTGATAGGGATTAAGATCAATGCAAAGACTCAAAGGAGGCAGAAACCAAGACCAAACACAAAATAAACAAACAAACACAATGGGAGAGGAGACCATTCTGCATATGATTTTGGACTGAAACTCAGGCAAGCTCTATAAATATTTAAAGTTTATCTGTTTCCAAATGCTTCTGAAGATGGTCCTAGAGGAATCTGAGGAAGCAGGAGGATATTGTGGAAACCGAGCAGCCATGCTGACTCACTGTGTAGGACCACGGTTGGCCCAGGTGACAGAGACAGGTGTCAGTGTGGACAGTGAGATGCTCTGGAAGGCGGCTGCGAAGCCCAGTCAGATAATGGCTCTCTCCTGTCCCTAAATACAGAAATACACATCCCTGGCCTCACCCCAGAGACTGTGAGCTTAGCACATCTGGCATGGTGACCAGGAACTTGCAGTAAACAGTGCTGATGATGTAGCATGGGCTGCTTCATCTAGTACACACATGGCTCTTTAAATTGGAATTGACTGAAGTTAGAATTTAGGTGCTTGACTGTTCTAGTTTTCTTTCTGTTGCTGTGATCAAAAGCAACTTAGAGAGAAAAGGGTTTATTTTAGCTTACGGGCAAAGTCCGTGATCAAGGGAAGCTAACGCAGAAACTCAAGGCAGAGAACAAAGGAGGAACACTGCTTTCTGGCTTGTTACCTCTCTACCTTTCTTGTATAGCCTAGGCCCCCTATAGAGATGGCACCGCCCACAGTGGGCTGAACCCTCCTAGAGCAATTAACAATGAAGAAAATGCCATGCAGACATGGTTACAGAGCAATCCAATCTAGGCAATTCCTCAGTTAAGGTTCCCTGTTCCCAGGTGACTCAGTAGTATCAAGTTGGCAGCGGAAGCTGACGATGACATCTGTTTGTATTAGTTTTCTCATCACTACGACAAAATGCTTGACAGAGCTGCTTAAGGGGGATGACCTTTATTTGGTTCAGAATTGCAGAAGGTGGCACACGTAATGCTCAGGAAGCCATGGCATTGTGGTTAATACACAGGGATGGCGGTTCCGATCAGAAATGCCCCTTCAGGCTCCTATGTTCAAACGCCTTTACTCCAGATGGTAGCATTGTTTAGGGGGAACATAGAAACCAAGGGACAGTTATGACACTGGTCACTGGCCTTTGAAGTTTATAACCTGGCCCTGCTTCTGATTTCGTTCTACCCTCCGTCCTGATCTGTCAAAATGTGAACAAACCATGCCTGAAGCAACTCAGTGCATGTAATAATGGTTCAGAACCACGGACAACGGCACGCACAGGCGTTCCCTCCCCTCAAGGCTTTTTAGTCACAACCTAGTGCTGAAGTCTAAGCTGCTGAGGAAACAAAACAAGGCAAGCTACCCCCATTCCATGTGTGGCTAATGTAAGGGACTAAAGGCAGCAAGCTGTATCAACACGAGAGACTTTGACTGGAAACCTCACTCCGTAATCTCACTGCTCGATTGTATTGACTTTGGTCTCCACTTGAATCAGCTATTCGTGAAGAGAAGTAAGGGAATGGAACGTGGAGCTGCCATTTAGAGCGAGTCATTAAGAAATCCCACAAAAAAAAAAAAAAAAAAAAGAAATCCCACGTATGTTGGTGTAGGGCTCCGAGGTAGGAGGACCACATAGCGGGATCATCCATTGTACAGCTCAGCATCTTGATCTAAACGGGGTCCTGCAGAGCTGTGCAAATCCAGCATCCAGAAGCTTGGGGGATGTTCAGGGATCTGTAAACAGAATTCCACGTCACTGTCTGAAGTATGACAGTGTGTTATGTCAGTCTCTGGGTGACAGATTTCAGGTGTGTGCCGCTCTGCTGGGCACTCCTCCTGGACCCTCCTTCCCCTGTGAGAACTGCGGTTCCTACAGCTCGCAGTGTGGCTACTCATGGCATACGAGTTTCTCAAAGCACTGACTTTAAAGTTTTGAATTGTAACCTGCTGATCTAATAGAGAATGTAGGTGGTCAGATCATTTCCCAAATACATCTCATTTCCACAGGGTTCTGGATGTTTAAGCAGAACCGGTGAAGCCCAGTTTTAGAAGCACCCCTTCATGCAGAAGCAGAATGACAGTATTTGAAAACATTGTAACCTGTCTTATTCATAGCAGGCACTGCTGTGCTAAAGTTCTCGTATCCTACAAACTTTTTTTGCATGTGTATATGTATGTGGGTGCATGCTTGCATGTATACAAGTTTACATATATGTGGATGCACATGTATGTGTAGTGTATTTTTGTGTAGAGGACTGAGTCTTCCTCAGTTCTTTTCCTCATCATTGATTGAGGGAGAGAGAGAGTTTCTCTCTCTCTTTTATAACATAACTCTTTATTGAGTCTTTGAGAATTTCACAACACACACTTGAATCCTGCTCACCCCCCAGCCCCTCCATATCCACTCCTCATCCCTGCAACATCCCTCCCAAAAGGACCACCCCAAAATTAGTTAAAAAGAAAACAAATCAAACAAGAAACCCCCACTTCGCTCCTTGGTCTTTCCAACATACTTTTATCATCCTAGTGACCCTGGGAGCTGCGGTGTGTTGTGCAGGTTAACTTTTTGTCCATTCAAGCTCACCTGCAAACGTTCATTGCCATGAGTCATGGGTCTGGCTCAAGGCCCCTGGCACACTGTCATCACTAAACTCTCACTGAAATTCCTGTCGTACAGTCTGCTGTAGTCCTGAGTCATGGAGATCCTGTGGCTGCCGTTCCACAGGACCAGTCCCTCCCTTCACGCACTCCAGCTGGTCATAGAGGGACAGATATTAGGGTGGGCCAATCCAAGGATGTGGGTCTGCGTGTCCGCTGAGCTGGTTGGTTTATGCCACTGGGGCCACCCATCTCAGTCGAGGAGCAGAGCCAGCTCTCCCAGGCCCATGCTTTATGGCCAGTGAGGGAGAGTCTCTTAATTGAACCCATACTTTAAATTCTGTGGTAGTCTAGCTAGCCAGCTTGTTCTAAAGATCCACTGTCTCTGCCTTTGAGCATGGGAATTACAGGCAGGCCATACGCCCTCCTGGCATTTAGATGGGTACTAGGGACCTAAACTCTACCACTCATGTTTGTACAAAAAGGGATTTATCCAGACCCAATAGTCCAACCCCATAAACTGTATTTTAACCGACAGTTCTGCATACTAATACAGAACCAGTGGAGGCCATGGTACAGCTACCTGCCAGGTCATTGGTGATTCAGTGTTGGTCAAGGTTCGACTTCTCCAAGCCTCAATGTGCTCATGCTAAGCGGGAAATATAGACTTTGTATGGATAGTGTAATAATTAGAGACTCACTGTTGGCCCACAAGTGGTACAAATGATTTCATATTTTATTTATTTTTGGCTAGGAAGATTCTAAAAGTATCCTGTTATGAAGAAAACTGTGCTAATCTAGTATTAAGTCAGATGATGTTATTGTGAAACCCATCAACTACAAATAAAAGTAAAGATAAACTCACATTATATTACCCTGATTTCATCATTTACCTTGAAGATAACTATTTTAAGGATATGTAATAGAAGATTAATATGACCATGAAATGGATTATTTTTAAAATTAGGAAGAAACCAGGCACAGTGGCATGTATCTGTTATCCAAACCACTTGGTAAATGGGCTGAAGATTTGAGTTCAGGAGTTTGAGACCATCCCAGGAAACATAGCAAGATCTTGTTTTCAAAGACTTAAGAGAGACATTTCTGCCATTGGAAAAAGCTTCACGACTAGGAGGATATAATTTCCTTCCAGCTCACTCTGAAAGCATGGCCTTTCTACTGTGTGCACGGCTTACCCTCTCATTCCAGTCTGGGAGAAAATGGACCCTTCAGAGAATATATTTTAATTTACTGTTTTGATTTAACATGTTACCTGTTAAAATAGTAGTAGTAAAATAATGTTAAAATAATAGGAGAGAGAAGGATTGTAATTTCAAGTTCTTTTCCTCCAGTTATTTTGACACTAATGCATTGTTAAAGGGTAAGAGCTCCCTAAGAAACCCTTCTTCTTTGCTTTTGTGCCAAGAAGCAGGAAATAAAATAGATATCAGTTGGACTTTTCTAGTTATAATATTTGCCTGCTTTTGCAGGAAGAAATCTTTAATTATTTGGGGAGAATTTTTAAAGGTTTAATTGTTGTAAACATATCTTTATAGTAAAACATAATGTACTGATTAAAATCATTTATCATTCAAAAATTTTGTTTGCTTATTTTTTTGTGTGTGCATGTGAGTATGTGTGTGTGTGTGAGTGTGTGCATGTGTGAGTATGTGTGTGATTATGTGCATAAGTGCGCCTGTGTATGCATGTGCATGTCCAATTTTTGTGTACCTGTGTATGCACACATGTCATGACACAAACGTGGCAGAGAATGACTTTCAAAAGTTGGTTCTCTGTGGGTATGATGGTGACACCCACAGAAACAGCTGCTCTGAGCTAGTGAGAGCTCACTGACTCGGGACTGATAGCAGAGAAACCTGCATAGGACCAAACTATGCCCATTAAATATTGGGTACAATTGTGAGGCTTGGGCAGTCGGTGGGACCACTTGCAGTGGGACCAGGATTTATGCCTAGAGCTTGAACTGACATCTAGGAGCACATTCTCTTTGGAGGGATACCTTGCTCAGCCTAGATATCACGGGGAGGGCCTTAGTCTTGCCTTGAAGTGAAGTGTCTGACTTTGTTGACTCCCTATGGGAAGCCTTACTCTCTCTGAGGAGTGGATGCAAGGTGGGGTGGAGGGAAGGGTGAAAGGAGAGGAGGGGAGGGAGTGGGAAAAGAGATAGTTATGTAAAATGAGAAAGACTGTATTAAAAATTCTTAATAAAAAAAGTAAAAAAAAAAAGAGAAAGAAAAGAAGCTAGCTCTTTCCTCCCACCACGTAGTACCCAAGTCACCAGGTGCTCATTTTTCAGTTTCCTAATGAGTTTGTCTTTTCTCCTCGGGCAGTGAAATTTTCCTTTCTCTTCCATTTCGGTGATCTTCTTATGTCAGGTGCAGCATAGCTCTGTGGTCCTTTGCAAATGACTAATATAGGCAGCAGTTCACAACGGGGACCGTGGTGACTCTTTCTCAACAGGCGTGATGAATCTGTTGCTTTTGAAGCAATCTGTCTCACTGGAGCACATGGTGGTGATGGAATGCTAACAAAAAGGAGATAATATGTTTCTTTTGTTTTTGAGATAATGTATTTCATCTTTATAAGTTAAAAACCACAGTGTTCTTTTATGGAAATTCAATAGCAAAATGATAACCTGTCATTTTGTGTAACAGGTTTTTGAGTGCCTATTAAAGCAAATTGCCCAGGGCTTTCAGTGTTAGCTGGTCGGTATGGGAGGACATATTCAATCAAGTGGTGGTTTCCCTTGCTGGTCACATTGAGATGAGTTATGGGAAAGCAAGAACAGGAAACACTTAGCACTGAGATGTGGGAGAACAACTGAGGTAGTTAACAGTACAGACGGCCAGATTTTAGTGAGAAGAGAATCAGGGAGATGAGTGGGCACCCATGAAGATCTATCTCGATTGCCAGCTCCACTAAAGTTGGAACCACCTGGGAGACACACCTACGACCTACGAGTGTGTCTTTTGAGGCTCTTTCAACAGAAGGGTGTTTCCTGATGTTTACCTGAGGAGGGTAGACTCACTCCGAATGTAGGGAGCACCACCTGTAGGCTTGGTCCCAGATTACATGAAAAGGGACAGAGGAGAAAGTCAGCTGGAGGCCAGCACTTAGATCTCTCTGCGTTCTGATGGTGGACACAACGTGACCTGCGGCTTGACCTTCCTTTTGCTCTGCCTCCCCCACCAAGACTGCACTGTCAAACCAGCAGCCAAGATAAACTGTGAAGGGACCTTTTGTTAAGCATTTGGTTATAATATAAAAAGTCATCAGTCTGCCACTCAAGTCAAGAAACCAAGTCGACATAGTTTGGATTTATATATGTTTATATATACAAAATTTACAGATATTCAGGATTTATATCTATCTGTCTGTCTGTCTCTATCTGATAGTTTGTATTCATGTCATCTATACTCCTTACCTCCTTGCTAAATTTTGTACTGTGTTACCTTACTCATAGTTTTATGTTGATGTTGTATTTTAATCAAATGTACTGTTTTATATTATGGAAACAGACTTAGGTATTTATTTGTGTTTTACTTCTTTGTATTTCTGAGATCCATCATTATTGATGTACCCTGTTCAGGTCTTTCATATTCATAGTTGGATGTTATGCCAATATGTGGTACTTTCACTTTGCTATCTGTGCTTCTATTGATGGTCATTTATGTTGGTTATAGTTTCTTTGGTGTTAGTAACAGTGGGTATAATATGTTTGTACATGTTCATGAGAGTCTCCAGGGAATTATCTAGCAATGGGAATACTGGGTCACACAAGAATACTTTTTCTCCACTGTCAGGTCCCAAAGAAACCTGGGATAAGTCTCACTCAGTACCTGTGGCTCCTCCCAGCACTTCTTTTTTTTTCTTTTTCTAAATTGATTTTTTATTGAGCTATACATTTTTCTCTGCTCCCCTCCCTGCCTCTCCCCTTTCCCCTTCAACCCCCTCCCAAGGACCTCATGTTCCCAATTTACTCAGGAGATCTTGTCTTTTTCCACTTCCCATGGAGATTAGATCTATGTAAGTCTCTCTTAGTGTCCTCATGGTTGTCTAAGTTCTCTGGGATTGTGATTTGTAGGCTGGTTTTCTTTGCTTTATGTTTAAAAACCACCTATGAGTGAGTACATGTGATAATTGTCTTTCTGTGTCTGGGTTACCTCTCTCAAAATAATGTTTTCTAGTTCCATCCATTTGCCTGCAAATTTCAAGATTTTTTTTTCAGCTGTGTAGTACTTTATTGTATAAATGTACCACATTTTCCTTATCTATTCTTCAGTTGAAGGGCATTTAGGTTATTTACAAGTTCTGGCTATGACAAACAATGCTGCTATGAACATAGTTGAGCACATGTCCTTGTGGCACGATTGAGCATCCTTTGGATATATATCCAAAAGTGGTATTGCTGGGTCTTGAGGAAGGTTGTTTCCCAATTTTCTGAGAAATTACCACACTGATGTCCAGAGGGGCTGTACCAGCTTGCAATTCCACCAAGATGCAGAAATGCTACTTTTACCCCATAACTTCTTCAGCATAAGTTGTCATTAATGTTTTTGATCTTGGCCATTCTTACAGGTGTAAGATAGAATTTCTTACATTTCTCTCATGACTAAGGATGTTTAACATTTCCTTAAGTGTCTTTCAGCCATTTTAGATTCCTCTTTTGAGAGTTCTCTGTTTTGGTCTGTACTCTATTTTCTTAATTGGGTTATTTGTTCTTTTGATGACCAATTTCTTGAGTTCTTTGTATCTTTTGGAGATCAGACCTCTGTCCGATGTGGGGATGTGAGGTTGGTGAAGATCTTTTATTGTACAGGATTATTTTGGCTATCCTGGGTTTTTTGCTTTTCCATATGAAATTGAGTACCATTCTTTCAAGGTCTATGAAGAAGAATTTTGCTGGGATTTTGATAGGCATTGCATTGCATCTGTAGATTGCTTTTGGTAAGATTGCCATTTTTACTATGTTAATTCTACCTACCCAAAGAGCATGGGAGATTTTTCCACTTTCTGGTGTCTTCTTCAATTTCTTTCTTCAAAGATTTAAAGTTCTTGTCATACAAGTTTTCCACTTGTTTGGTTAGAGTTACTCCGAGATATTTTATGCTATTTGTGGCTATTGTGAAGAGTGTTGTTTTTTCTGATTTCTTCCCCAGCCATTTTATCATCTGTGTATAGGAAGGCTACTGATTTTTTTTGAGTTAATCTTGTATCCTGCTACATTACTGAAAGTGTTCATGAGTTATAGAAGTTCCTTGGTAGGATTTTTGGGGTTGCTGTGTAAACTATCATATCATCAGCAAATAGTGAGAGTTTGACTTCTTCTTTTCTGATTTGTATCCCATTAATCTCCTTTTGTTGTCTTATTGCTCTAGCTAGGACCTCAACAACTATATTGAATACATACGGAGAGAGTGGACAACCTTGTCTTGTTCCTGATTTCAGTGGGATTGCTGGGAGTTTCTCTCTATTTAGTTTGATGTTGACTGTTGGCTTGCTATATATTGCCATTATTATGTTTTGGTATGTTCCTTGTCTCCCTGCTCTATCCAAGACCTTTATCATAAAGGGATATCATTTTTTGTTGAAAGCTTTTCAGCATCTAATGAGATAATCATGTAGTTTTTATTTTTCAGCTTGTTTATATGGTAGATTACATGGACAGATTTTTGTATGTTGAACAATCCCTGCATCTCTGGGATGAAGCTTGGTCATGGTGGATGATGGTTCTGATGTGTTCTTGGATTTGATTTGCCAGTATTTTCTTTAGTATTTTTGCATCAATGTTTATGAGTGAGTTTGGTCTGTAATTCTCTTTCTTAGTAATGTCCTTCTGTGGTTTGGGTATCAGGGCAATTGTAGCCTCATAAAAAGAGTTTGGCAAAAAAAAAAGAGTTTGGCAATGTTCCTTGTGTTTCTATTGTGTGGAACAATTTGAGGAGTATTGGTATTAGTTCTTCTTTGAAAATCTTGTAGAAATTTCAGCTGAAACCATCTGATCCTGGGCTTTTTTTTTTTTTTTTGGTTGGGAGACTTTTGATGACTGTTTCTATTTCTTCAGCAGTTATAGGTCTGCTTAATTTACTTATATGGTCTTGATTTAATTTTGGTAAGTGATATTTATCCAGAGAGTTGTCCATTTCCTTTAAGTTTTCCAATTTTGTGTAGTACAGATTTTTGAAATATGACCTGATGATTCTTGGTATTTCCTCTGCGTCTGTTGTTATGTCCCATTTTTCATTTCTGATTTTGTTAATTTGGATATTCTCTCTCTGCCTTTTGGTTAGTTTGGATAAAGGTTTGTCTATTTTGTTGATTTTTTTCTCGGAGAAACAACTCTTTGTCTCATTGATTCTTTGTATTGTTTTCTTTGTTTCTAGTTTGTTGATTTCAGCTCCCAATTTGATTATTTCCTGCTGTCTAGTCCTCTTGGGTGAGTTTGCTTCTTTTTGTTCTCAAGTTTTCAGTCCAGTGCTCCAATGTGGGTCTCTGTTTCTATCTCCAGCCATTGCCAGACGAAGGTTCTATGGTGATATGCAAGATATTCATCAGTGTGGCTATAAAATAGGGCCGGTTCAGGCGCCCTCTCCTCAGCTGCCCAAGGAACAAGCTGGGGGCATCTCCTTGGACACCTGGGAACCCCTCTAGAGTCAATTATTTTGGTAACCCTAAAATGGCTCCCTTAGTTAAGATATATACTTCCCTGCTCCAATATCCACCCTTCCTCCATTCCAGCCATCCCATTCCCCCAAGTTCTCCCCATCCTCCCCTTCTCACTTCTCTCTCCCCATCTCCTCTTACCCCCACCCCAACCCCACCCCAAGCTCCCAATTTTTGCCTGGCAATCTTGTCTACTTCCAATATCCAGGAGGATAACTATATGTTTTTCTTTGGGTTCACCTTCTTATTTAGCTTCTCTAGGATCACGAACTATAGGCTCAATGTCCTTTATTTATGGCTAGAATCCAATTACGAGTGAGTACATAC
>NW_026067921.1:10975900-10988081 GCF_014885135.2 Alexandromys fortis
ATCTTTTTGGGTCTGGGTTACCTCACTTAGGATAGTGTTTTCTATTTCCATCCATTTGCATGCAAAATTCAAGATGTCATTGTTTTTTTTACCACTGAGTAGTACTCTAAAGAGTATATATTCCACACTTTCTTTATTCATTCTTCCAATGAGGGACATCTAGGTTGTTTCCAGGTTCTGGCTATTACAAATAATGCTGCTAAGAACATAGTTGAACAAATGCTTTTGTCATATGATAGGGCATTTCTTGGGTATATTCCCAAGAGTGGTATTGCTGGATCATTGGGTAGGTTGATCCCGAATTTCCTGAGAAACTGCCACACTGATTTCCAAAGTGGTTGTATAAGTTTGCATTCCCACCAGCAATGGATGAGTGTTCCCCTTACTCCACACCCTTTCCAGCAAAGGCTATCATTGGTGCTTTTGATTTTAGCCATTCTGACAGGTGTAAGATGGTATCTCAAAGTTGTTTAGATTTGCATTTTCCTGATGGCTAAGGAGGTTGAGCATGACCTTAAGTGTCTTTTGGCCATTTGAACTTCTTCTGTTGAGAATTCTCTGTTCAGTTTAGCACCCCATTTTTAATTGGGTTAATTAGCATTTTAAAGTCTAGTTTTTTGAGTTCTTTATATATTTTGGAGATCAGACCTTTATTTGTTGCGGGGTTGGTGAAGATCTTCTCCCAATCAGGAAGTTGCCCTTTTGTCTTAATGACAGTGTCCTTTGCTTTACAGAAGCTTCTCAGATTTAGGAAGTCCCATTTATTCAGTGTTACCTTTATTGTCTGTGCTACTGGGGTTATACGTAGGAAGTGGTCTCCTGTGCCCATGTGTTGTAGACTACTTCCCACTTTCTCTTCTATCAGGTTCAGTGTGTTCAAATTAATATTGAGGTCTTTAATCCATTTGGACTTGAGTTTTGTGCATGGTGATAGATATGGATCTATTTTCATTCTTCTACAGGTTGACATCCAGTTATGCCAGCACCATTTGCTGAAGATGCTTTCTTTCTTCCATTGTATACTTTTAGCTCCTTTATCAAAAATCAGTTGTTCATAGGTTTGTGGGTTAATATTCAGATCTTCAATTTGATTCCATTGGTAGACTTCTCTGTTTTTATGCCAATACCAAGCTGTTTTCATTACTGTAGCTTTGTAATAGTTTGAAGACAGGGATGGCAATGCCTCCAGAAGTTCCTTTATTGTATAGGATTGTTTTGGCTATCCTGGTTTTTTTGTTTTTCCATATAAAGTTGATTATTGTTCTCTCAAGGTCTGTGAAGAATTTTGTTGGGATTTTAATGGGGATTGTGTTGAATTTATAGATTGCCTTTGGTAGAATTGCCATTTTTACTATGTTGATCCTACCCATCCAAGAGCATGGGAGATCCTTCCATTTTCTGGTGTCCTCTTCAATTTCTTTCTTCAAAGCCTTAAAGTTCTTGTCAAATAGATCTTTCACTTCTTTGGTTAGAGTTATCCCCAGATACTTTATGCTATTTGTGGAGCTTTTATTTATTCATAAAAGGTGAAGTTTCTCTGATTTCCCTCTCTGCTTCTCTATCCTTTGTGTATAGGAGGGCTACTGATATTTTTGAGTTGATCTTGTAACCTGCCACATCACTGAAGATATTTATCAGCTGTAAGAGTTCTTTGGTAGAGTTTTTGGTGTCACTAATGTACACTATCATATCATCTGCAAATAACAAAAGTTTGACTTCTTCCTTTCCGATTCAAATCCCCTTGATCTCCTTATGTTGTCTTATTGCTATTGCTAGAACTTCAAGAACTATGTTGAATAGATATGGTGAGAGTGGACAGCCTTGTCTTGTTCCTGATTTAGTGGAATGGTTTTGAGTTTCTCTCCATTTAATTTGATATTAGCTGTTGACTTGCTATATATTGTTTTTATTATATTTAGGTATGATCCTTGTATCTCTAACCTCTCTAGAACCTTTATCATAAAGGGGTGTTGAATTTTGTCAAATGCTTTTTCTACACCCAATGAAATGATCATATGGTTTTTTCTTTCAGTTTATTTATATGGTGGATTACATTGATAGATTTTTGTATGTTGAACCAGCACTGCATCTCTGGGATGAAGCCTACTTGATAATAATGGATAATTTTTATAATGTGTTCTTGGATTCTGTTTGCCAGAATTTTATTGAGAATTTTTGCATCGATGTTCACGAGTCAAATTGATCTGTAATTCTCCTTCCTAGTTGGGTCTTTGTGTGGTTTTGGAATCAGGGTGACTGTAGTTTCATAAAAAGAGTTTGGCAATGACTCTTCTGATTCTATTATGTGAAACACATTAAGGAGTATAGATACCAGCTCTTCTTGTAAGTTCTGATAAAGTTCTGCATTAAAACCATCATGTCCTGGGCGTTTTTTGGTTGGGAGGTTTTTTATGACAGCTTCTATTTCCTCACGACTTATAGGTCTATTTAAATTGTTCACCCGGTATTGATTTAATTTTGGTAACTGGTATTTATCTAAAAACAAGTCCATTTCTTTTACATTTTTCAACTTTGTGGCACATAAGCTTTTATAGTAAGACCTAATGATTCTCTGACTTTCCTCAGTGTCTGTTGTTATGTTCCCCTTTTCATTTCTGATCTTGTTAATTTGCATGATCTCTCTCTGTCTTTTGATTAGTTTGGATAAAGGTTTGTCAATCTTATTCACTTTCTCAAAGAACCCTTCTGTTAATTCACTAGTATAGGATTTTTCCAGCTTTATTATGTAAGCATTTAGTGCTATGAACTTTTCTCTTAACACTGCTTTCATTGTGTCTCATAAATTTGGGTATGTTGTATGGTCATTTTCATTGAATTTTAGGAAGTCTTTAATTTCTCCCTTTATTTCTTCCTTGACCCATTGATGGTTCAGGTGAGCATTGTTTAATTTTTATGTGTTTGTGGCCTTCTGTAATTAGTATTGCTGTTGAATTCTAGTTTTAAGCCATGGTGATCTGATAAGATATATGGGGTTATTCCTATGTTTTTGTATTTGTTGAGGTTTGTTTTGTTACCGAGTATGTGTTCAATTTTTGAGAAGATTTCATGAGGTGCTGAGAAGAATATATATTCTTTTCTGTTTGAATGAAATATTCTATAGATGTCAATTAAGTCCACTTGGGTTATAACATGTTAGTTCCGTTATTTCTCTGTTCATTTTTTGTCTGACTGTCATGTTCAGTGGTGAGAGTGGAGTGTTGACGTCTCATTATTAATGTGTGGGGTTTAATGTATGATTTAAGCTTTAAAAGTCTTTTTTTTTTACATATGAAGCTGTAAAGTCAATGATAACCAAGCTACAATCCATAGAACCACAGAAGGTTGGTGTAGAGAAAGGGACTAGAGGGGACAGATAGATCCCATTAGGAAAGGGAACTAGAGTAGATAGTGATGGATGGTTAGGAGAAATGGACTGGAATGGGAGGATCAAGTTGGGAGTGGGAGATGAGAGTGGATTGTGGGAGTGAACCTAGGGACAGACAGTTAAAATTGAGGGACATTTAAGGGGTAGTATGGAAACTTAATATAGCAGGAACTTCCTAAATATATACATATATGAAGGCAATCTAAATGAAATTGCCAATTAATGGGGGAGACAGAGTCCCAACTGTCCATATCATCAAAGGAAGCTTCCAGTACTGGCATTGGGCTACACTTAATAGAGCTGTTGGCTAAATGCGCCCAATGGAAATCCTTAAATAACCAAGCTGCTGCCAAGACTATAGGTTGCTCTACAAGCTGACAGCAAGGCCCTACTGCTGAAGACAACACCTACCCAACTCATTGAACAGGGGAATGCTGAACCAGTGCCTGCATAGAGCCTTTCCCCTACATTCCAGCATCTTTGGTACAGGAAGGTACTCTGCACACTTTCAAAAGAGAAATATAAACACTGAGCCCGCCGTGAACCCTTTATCTACAATGGTATACTGCCTACAAGATGTGCTAGGGCAGTGGCAGCCAACCAATCAATAACTTTAACTTAAGACCCACTCCATGAGATAGAACCCATACCTGGCACTGCTTGGTTGACCAAGAACAAACCTGAGACTAGATAGTCCGGGTACCTAGGGTAAAGCTACATAATAGTGGTGTAAAGAAAGAAAAAATAGTGATGCTTTGACTCCTAATAATATTCTGTTATACTCATTGATCAGTATTTTGTTCAGCTATTATCAGAGAAGCTTCCTCCTGCAGAAGGGAACAAACATAGAGACCTACAGCCAGACAATATGTAGAGCGTTATAGACCTTGAAACACTCAGACCTAAAGGGAGGTCTTCATCAAAAACCTCCTCTCAGAGCTTGGGGATCCTGTGGTAGAGAAGGTCGAAAGCATCTAAGAGCCAGAGGGAATGGTGGATACCCAGAAATCAATGCGACCAAAGCTCACAGGAATTCACAGGGACTGAAGCAGCACGCACAGGGCCTGCACGGATCTGCACCATGTTCTCTGTGGATATGCAATGGCTTCCAGCTTAGTGTCTTGTGAACTTCTGAATGTGCAAATGAGTGCGTCTCTGATTCTTGTCCCTTCTCTTGGATTCCTTCCCTTCTGTTTGTTTGTCATGTCCAACTTCAATGTGATAGTTTTTGTTTTCTCATTGTAATTTATTTAGTTACATTTTAAAAATGAATGAATGAATGACTGAAAACGTGCCACTAGGATAAAGGTCAACAACTGGACTGTCCCTAATTCCTGCTGGGAGAGGGAAAGCCAGTTTTCTCCAATACAATGGCATTGGGTATATCAACCTACAGGGCACCTCATGTTCGGAAGTAGTTGACAAACATATAATCGACTCCACAGGGTGTTGTGTGTGTGTGTGTGTGTGTGTGTGTGTGTGTGTGTGTGTGTGCGTGCGTGCTTGCTTGCTTTTATTTGGTTATGGTTTGTTGTTTTTTATTTTGGAAATGGTTTTGTTTCATTTTGTTTTCTTGCTGTATTGGTTGTATTGGTTTTTGGTTTCTTTTTTGAGAAAGAACTTTAAGTTGGGTAGGTAGTGACAGGGAGAGAGAATCTGAAAGGACTGGCAGACAATATGATCAAAATATACTTAAATTTAAACATTGTTTTAAATAATAAAAATATAGTGACAAAAAGAAGAAAAAATCTGTCAGCCATCAGATAAGAAGTCAGTGGATAATATATGTGGAGAGCCGTGAGATACATACTGAAGGAGAAATGTATAAATGTAGGCTTCTCCATTTCTACCAAAACCCTGATGCCTGCAAAGCCGCCTTGGATCCTTCTGCCCAGCCCAGTCACCAGTCAAATAGCACACCATGTAGGCAGTGCTTACATGAGCCACAGGAATCCCCTAATAGCCACTCTTAATTTGTGACCTGAAAGGCAGTGGACTATGAACTACAACAGGGTGGGTATTGTTTCAAGTCACTGTGCTCTGGGATAGCCTGCTGCAGAGCTCTAGATAGCTAGAGAAGCTGGTCTTGAGAGAGATGTTGTCTGGAGTGGCTCAATGCTCCATTGTCTTTCTTCTGGTGAAAGTATGTTCTCATGTCTGACTCCAGGAAAAGGAACCCTTTGCCTTTGGAAGCACTGATAGCCATTTTGACAGTGACTCATGAGTTTCAATTACATGAGGTGATTTGTAGAACTCTCAGCTATTGAAGTAATATTGATGGGCAGATTGCAAAAGCTTAGCGGACTTCCATGGGTGCAGCCTCAAAATGTTTAGGATTTTTCTCTGAAGTATCTTACTTTACTTTAGTTACAACTTTGTGTTTGTCGTTTAGGGTCTATGTGAACACCTCCCCCCTCCTCAGATAAGGCAGACTTATAATGTGTTATTTCCTTCCCTTGGAGTTAAATCTGGTCTCTTCTGTTCTAGTATGTTGAGATTTCTTGGAAAACCCCATATTTATATGTCTATGAATTAATAGTTGTGCCATACCCCCGTTATTCTCATTTCGGGCCTCTTATTTTTATATTTTCTAATAAAGTACTTTTTCCTATCATTGAAAATAATTTCTAAGTAGTTTTCAAGGATTGACAATTAATATATAAGATCAAATAATTTCATGCTGTACGTTCTGTCTGCCCCTGGCTTCTATTGGGCTTATCCATAAAGTCTTGGTTGGTGGTTTTAGGTCAGTCTCTCCAAAGTACTTTTGATCATCAGGTATCCTGACATTCTACCAAGTCATTCCTCTGGTGATGATAGAGGTTTCTGTTCTTCCAGGTCCCTCAGCCATTCAATCCCAAAGAAACACACAGAGGTCTACATTAACCATAAACTGGCTGGCCTATTAGCTCAAGCTTCTTATTAACTAATTGTTATATCTTATAGTACCGCATAATTCTTGTCTGTGTTAGCCACGTGGCTTGGTACCTTTATCAGTGAGTCATTCTCATCTTGTGTCCTCTGCATCTGGGTGACGACTGCAGACTGAGTCTTTCCTCTTCCCAGAATTCTCCCATCCTGGCTTCCCCGCCTATAATTCCTGCCTGGCTACTGGTCAATCATTGTTTTTATTAAACCAATACAACTGACAAATCTTTACAGGGTACAAGACCATTGTCCCATAGCACTCTGGAGGCATTCAACATGGTCCCTTAAAACCCCTGTTTCTGTCAGGGGGTCCTAGCTCAAGTAGCAGAGATCCAAATTAATTTACAACCTCAAAACTGCATCCATTTAACTTTGCACATCAACTCTGCTAAACTTTTCACCCAATGAGATCAAATCCTCAAGAGAAACCCTTGAGTTGAGTGGATGAGCAAGGCTGGTGAACATACCCCATGTCCTTATGTTGATTGTGGCACTTTGAGAAACAGTTCTTCAAGTCCCTTTCACTTTCTTGTAGGCTGTGCAGCGAGGTTTAGGATGACTTTAGGTCACACTTAGATGAAAAGGTCTTCTTATAAGATTTAGAAGGACACCCAGTAGTAGTATGTATTGTAGATACGTTCAAGCAAACATAAAATAGAGAAAATTGAGAAGTTAGTTCTCATCGCTCAGCCTCAGCAATCCTCAATACATGTTCAGTTGTGTTGCATTCATAGCCCAGCTCTTTCTACTACTGCCCCAATGCACAACTTAAAAACAAACTTCAGATACCATGTGGCTTCATCTGTCAGTACTACATTTATTTCTAAAATTTTTATCACAAGCCAAAGTCCACATCTATAGCAGTTATCAATAATTTTAGAGACATATTAAGTATCCTAAGAAAATAACTTGGCCCCAAGACTATTTCTGATGTAAGCAAGAATTGCCTTTCTGAGAATGCATTAGCTATCTGTAGTCACACAGTGTAAAACCATCCAGCAATCCATCTTCATTCACTTGACACACAGTGTCGGAAGAGCTTTAAGGCTCACCTACAAACCGGACTTTCTGTGCGCTTGCCTCTTTATATTAACATTAAATAAGACCAATTTGAGCACTGCTCTCTAGAGAAGAAAATCTTGTACTTCTTCACTGAGGGGAACTTGCTTTCAATATCTGACCCATCTTTATGAAGGCATTCCCCCGTCTACATTAAAATATCAGCATTCAGCTACCATTTTTGGCTCCTATTTTTTAAAATGTGAAAGAAAGCAATATTGTGAAGAGGTGTTCAAACTTCATGAGGTTTGAATTGCACGCAATAAAACTCACCCATTTTAAGGAGACAAATCAATGGCTTTTGAAAAAGATATGTAATTATGTAAAATCCACCACAATCAAGCTATAGAATAATCTTATAAAAAGTCTCCATATGTCCCCACTAATACTCTACAGCTTGGTCTATGGTAATAACCACTGCATTTCCTATTACAATATACTTTTGTAGTATTTCATACCTTCGGAGTCTCTTGGGCTCGCTTACTCCCTGTCCCCCTCCCATAGGTGATGAAGATCAGACCCAGGGCCTCACACATGCTACTGAGTAGATGAGCTACACTGGCCTTTTCCATTTAACTTAATGAAATGTTTTGCTTTTTATTGCTTGCACTACGAGGTGTTTTATTTGCCCTTTAATGCTGCTGTTCCATTGTATGGATATAGCACAACTCTCAGCCATTACAGTTGATGAATATTTGGGCTGCTTACAATTTAGGGCTTCTACCAATGTGTTCTGTACATTTAAGAATACGTCTTTCTGTTGATTTTGCTTTCACATCTTGTGAGCAAGTAACAAGAGGGAGCACAGGTGCTATGCCATGTGGTAAATATGTTTGATATTATGAAGAAATGGCGGTTTGTTTTTTGTATTCACAGAATCAGTTTGATTTCTGACTAGACAACTATGAAAACTGTAGTATTCCCAGCTCTGTCCTGGTGGTTATCAGTCTGGAACTAGTACTGTCCCGGAGGTTATCAGTCTGTAACTAGTACTGTCCCGGTGGTTATCAGTCTGTAACTAGTACTGTCCCGGTGGTTATCGGTCTGTAACTAGTACTGTCCCGGTGGTTACCAGTCTGTAACTAGTACTGTCCCGGTGGTTATCAGTCTGTAACTCGGGCCTTTCTAGGGCTTGTACAGTAATAGCTTGTGATTTACCAACTGAGAACTGAGCGGAAAATCTTTAAGTCATTTCATCCTGAGTATTTCTGTTTGTATCTTTTGGTCATTTTGAGAATTAGATTGTTCATCTTGTCCCTTTTTTGAGCTATATTTATTCTAGACATATGTTCTTATCATACTTAAGTATTTTGAGTATTTTTTGAGTTGGTGATTTATTTTTTTCCTGTTTCCATCAGTGATTTTTAAATTATTTTAGAAAATCATATGCTTTTTTTAAAAATTATGTTTTTGTGTCTTACTAAAAGTTTTTTTTTTTTCTGAAGGTCAGTCAGACTTCTCTGCTTTTTTGTAGAAACTGCATGGTTTCAGCTTTATATTTAGGTTTCTAATCCGTCTAACATTCATTTTTGTATATATATATATGATATATATATCTGCTGTGACATAGGGTGGAAGTTCATTTTTATTTTCCATATGGATATTCAGTTTTACCGCACCACTTGTAAAGGTCAACATTTCCATATTTAATCATCTTGGCACCTCTGATGAAAATCAATGGGCCATATGTGTTTGTGTCTATTTCTGGAGTCTCCATTCTGTTTCCCTGATTTAAGGCTATTGTTAGTTACTTCCACTCTGTCTTGGTTACGGTAGTTTTACTGTGTAATATGTGACTTTCTACACAAAGTATCTCTAGGTTAGTTACTGGGATTGCATTGAATCTCTTAAACAAACTGGGGACATTGAGGACAGATTAGAGCAGTTACCTGGAGGGTCCTTGTCACCAAACTGCTGCTGCAATTCTGTCTCTTGAACCTCAAAGAGAATGACTGGGTGTGCCTGTGCAAATTTTACTTTTGTGCTCAATAGATTCTTGTCAAGTAATAAGGAACTTTCAGCCTTCCTTAATAAGACAAGGTTAGGGGGAGAGGCTCTTCCAGAAGTTTATAAGGGGCAGGTATTGATGTATTCACATGGTATTCAATTGTTCATTCTGCAAATACTTATTAAGGTTCCTTTATATGCCAGGGACTAGGTGCCTGGGTTGTAGCAATAAGTGAAGCAGATGAACACACCCTAAGAGAATGTCTCTTGATCTTGAAAGAACTACTATTCAGATAGACTTTATTAAGAGTAGAATTTGAGCCGGGTGGTGGTGGTGCATGCCTTTAATCCCAGCACTCGGGAGGCAGAGGCAGGTGGATCTCTGTGAATTCGAGACCAGCCTGGTCTACAAGAGCTAGTTCCAGGACAGGCTCCAAAATCACAGAGAAACCCTGTCTCGAAAATCAAAACAAAACAAAAAACAAAACAAAACAAAAAAAGAGTAGAATTTGAAAGCACTCTTCTATGTCTTGACCTAGTACAGTTGCCCACACTAATTCTTTGCTTGTTTAGAGACAGAGACTTTCTATGGAGGTCAGGATGCCCTCAAACTTGCCAATTCTAGCCTTGAACTTTTAGTCATTCTGTACCCACTCCTGAATACCAGTACTACAAGCTTGGGCCACCTTGCTAAGGTCGTCTACGAATTTATCTGAAGAAAATCAGATATGTTGCCAAACTTTATGAAAAAAATGTGTTGTGACATTTATGCTATTAAGCTTTATGGACAAAAATTCAATATTTGATAATAGGGAAGCAATGATAGTTGGTGACATAGTCTTTTGGCCTATTATGTAATAGCTAAAACTTTAAATTTAGATGACTATAAGACCATGGACAATTACAAATGACAAATAGTTTTCTAGTCAGGTTGAACTAAGCTTACGTCTATTAGAAGGGTTTGGAAGCATCTTGCTGGTCTTGGCCTTGCTGTAGTGAGTATGTAAGGAAACCAGAATGAGGACAGCACTCTCTGCATGTGTCTCATTTGCTACACCAGAAAGCTCATGTGGATAGCTTCGTGCATCTCATTTTTACTTTCAATTCTTTGAAAGTTGATAGCAATAGTGAACTTTTGTCCATCTGATTAGGTTTTCTTTCCCCTTTGTGAGCTGTCTTTCTTTTTGGAAGGAAGTAGAGTTAAATTTTTTGAGCTGGTACCTATTTAGTAAGAGTTTTGTCCTTTTGTTAGGAAACCCATTTAAGGTGCATGATGCAGTTGTGAAAGACACCTGCATCTTTAGAATTCATTTATTCAGGTTTCCTGAGAGGAATGATAAGCTACTTATAGCAAGTTAAATTAAAAAATACTCAAATCTGAGTTAGTTCAAATAGTAGATTTTCTTTGTTCCTCAAAATTCTTTGCTGTTTAAGGCTGTCATTGAAAAAAGCAGTGGTTACTGTGCTGATTTTGATAGTTACCTACTGATGTACACATTTGACTGCTCTCTGTTCATCTTGGTTTTGGTTATATTTGCTTCTATAATTTTACCACATCCAGTTATTGATTTGAGAAATAAAAACTAAAACTAATAAGCCAGGGTCAAAGCAGTGATGGCACATGCCTTTAATCCCAACACTCAGGAGTCAGAGGCAGGCGGATCTCTGTGAGTTTGAGGCCAACCTGGTCTACAAGAGCTAGTTCCAGACAGGCTCCAAAGCTACAGAGAAGCCCTGTCTCCAACAACAACAACAACAACAACAACAACAACAACAACAACAACAAAGCTGGTCAGTGGTGGCACATGCCTTTAATCCCAGCACTTGGGAGGCAGAGTTCGAGGCCAACCTGGTCTACAGAGCTAGTTCCAGGACAGCTAGGGTTGTTACACTGAGAAACCCTGTCTCAAAAAAACCCAAAATGACTCTAATGCCAGGACATAGAAATACACTACATCCTAGTGTTCATTACATCCTGTGTTCAAGCACAGGGCTTTGGGGGATAATTTTATACCTTTCCAATGTAGCCGTTTGCCAGGTTGCCATGTAATTTGACAAAATGGGGATGGGAGTGTGTGGTGGTTTGAAAGAAAATAGTCCCCAAAGGGAGTGGCCCTAATGGGAAGATATAGGGATAAGCCCTCCCCTTGGGGGCGGGCTGCCCTCGGGCATATGTTTACTGATAAATTGGGTGCACAGATGCTGCGCGCCCCTTCCTGCCTCCGCTGGGTACTCCGCTGGAACCTTGGTTTCATGAGTCTGGTTTTGTTATTAAACTTGTTCAAATACCTAGTATCATTGGTGCTCATTAATCCAACTGCTGCATTTGGCGCCAACAACGTGGGGCCCATTTGCCCCCGCTGCTCGTTAGTCCGCAGCCCACAGCAGGTCCTGGGCGGACGCGATCGCCACAGTGCCTGCTCGCTCACCCGCCCGCCCGCTCTAGGTCCGCAGACAGCGCTTTGTTCCTAGCAACAACAGCGCACCTCCCCCACACCGGTCCTAGGCTGCGGCGGTCTGGAGCTGCCAGCAGCCAGCGCTTTGTTCCTCTCGCAGCGCCAGAGGAGTTAACCCCTCCCTCTCTGCCTTGACGTTTGGAGCTGAACACGGAAGCTTAAATATTTGCGGTTTTACAACACAAACCGCCACGTTTGGCCCCGAAGGGGTCACTTTGAATAAATTTCCGTCTTGAGATTTATTTCAGATCAACTCTCCACATGGATTCAAGTGGACTCTTTCGCCACCTCTGGCAGGAACCAGTCATTACAGGTAAAAAAAATTTTTTTTCCTTTTATAAATAAAATGTCTGACAATATCACCGTTCCCAACTTTAATAACCTTTTTGAGTGTGCCATGTGGGAG
>NW_026067921.1:10994088-11029169 GCF_014885135.2 Alexandromys fortis
GATCTTTGACGGAGTTGAAGATTATATAATTGTAATTACTCTCTACATTATTTAGACTCCTTGAGATAGAATGTCTGGCAAAACTTTCGTTCTCAATATTGTTTGTTATATTTATTATTTATTATTATTGTTTATAGTTGTATTTAGGTTAGTTCTGTCTTATTTAGACAAAAAGAGGGAGATGTAGGGATAAGCCCTCCCCTTGGGGGCGGGCTGCCCTCGGGCGTATGTTTACTGATAAATCTGCACGCCCCTTCCTGCCTCCACCAGGTACTCTGCTGGAACCTTGGTTTCGTGAGTCTGGTTTTGTTATTAAACTTGTTCAAATACCTAGTATCATTGGTGCTCATTAATCCAACCGCCGCAGGAAGAGTGGCCTTTTGGAATAGGTATAATCTTGTTGGAGGAGGTGTAGCATTTTGGAAGTGGGCTTTGAGGTCTCATGGGCTCAAACCCTGCCCAGTGATTCAGTCTACTTCCTACTGCGTGCATTTCCACATATAGCGGCTACCTCTCCAGCACCTTGTCTGCCTGCATGCTACCGTGTCCTGCCATGATAATGGCCTGAACTTCTGAACCATAATTAAATGTTTTCCTTTGTAAGAGTTGCCATGGTCATGGTGTCTCTTCACAGCAGTAGAAACCCTAAGATAGAGTGGGTACAAGGAAAGGAAATTGTCTGCTTTCCAGGGGGAGAAGAACACAGTGAAGTCCAACAAATACAAAGACTTGGGAGTCTGTACATCATGTTTAGCAGAAAGAGACAGCTTTCAGAAAGAAGGGAACTGGTGTTCTAGAGAAACAAGGAAAAGCTGGCTGAAATAGGTAGTATCAGCTCTCAGGAGCCTTAGACACCATGCTGAAGAATGTGGGATTTTTCTGTGGGTAACTAACCGGATATGAGGATGCAAAGTAAAACATAATGGAAACAACCAAATTGTTTACTGGTCCTCATTTTATCCACAGTCAGATGGTGTAATATTGGAGCTACTTCCTTTCCTCCAGATCACCTATATTTGCTCCAGTGAGTTTGATATAAGCAAACCCAATGATTTTAAGTACCACTCATTTAAATAAAGGACAGAAAGATGCTCAACATAGCTCCAAAGGGTAGCACAGTCAGCAAAGGTGGGAGAACGTGGGAAAGAACCCAGCAGAGGTATTTGCAGCAGGAACAGAGGAGACCATGACTGTGACGAGAACTGCAGAAGTCAGTGCATTCCTGTCCATTCATGACTGACTCTGGGTTTCTGGGAGAAGGCTGTTTGTTTATAGAATTAGTAAGCTTTGAAAAGAGAGTTTCTTTGAGTAAGAAACATAAAGGTTTCTTTTTACATAGGTGGGTGCTTTTATTTTAGGGGCACAGATATTCAGGATTGAGACTTCATCTTGATGTATTGTTCTTGTTATGAGTATAAAGTGTCCTTCTCCATCGCTTCTGATTGATTTTGTTAGATATTAGGATAGCCACACCTTCTTGTTTCTTAGGTTCGTTTGATTGGAAAACCTTTTCCCAATCCTTTACTCTGAGGTAGTGTTTGTCTTTGAGGGTGAGGTGTGTTTCTTGTAAACAGCAGAATGCTGGATTCTGTTTTCGTAAGCATCATCAGGCAGTGGAACAGAAGCTGGTAAAGAAACCAGGAAGAAAAACTCAGAAATCTAAGGGCAGATTTCCAGAAAGGGATGGGCAGCTTCACTAAACACTGTTGTAAGTCAGGGAGGAAGAACAGGGTAGTTCTCTGGATTTCTTGAGAAGGAAGACAACTGTGATCCTTTGGAGTGTGTCCCACAGAGGGATGCAGCAGAGTACATCTCACAGAGGGATGCAGAGGAGTGTGTTCACACAGAGGGATGCAGCTGAGTGTGTTCACAGAGGTATGCAGCAGACTGCAGAGTACATCTCACAGAGGGATGCAGTGGAATGTGTCCCACAGAGGGATGCAGAGGAGTGTGTCTCACAGAGGGATGCAGAGGAGTATGTCTCACAGAGGGATGCAGTGGACTGCAGAGTGCGTCTCACAGAGGGATGCAGAGGAGTATGTCTCACAGAGGGATGCAGCATAGTGTGTCTCACAGAGGGATGCAGCGGACTGCAGAGTGCGTCTCACAGAGGGATGCTGCTGCTGGCCAATGCTCAGCCTCTCCCTCTCAACAGAATCCTTAACTCTAAACACCTGTTAGCACCCATTTGTTGAAAAGTTGTACCAAGTCTTCTGTGGCTGCTTCAGTGTCTGCCCTGGCTGTCACCAGTGGGCTTTATGGATCCACGCTTGTCTTCACTTTCTGAACTCAATATCCATTCTCCATTCTCCTACTTCCTGCCCTTACTGTTTACTGAACCTGCTGGATCCAGGACCACACAGTGCTCCAGTCAGTTTGGGAAACTAGCAAGGCTATCACAGGCTGCCTCGATCAACAAACAGCTGTTTATCACAGTTTTGGAAACTGAGGCCTCCACCATTGGGTTCTTGGTGAAGGCATTTCTCCTGGTTTATAGAGTGCTACCTTTAGAATGAGAGCAAGAGAGCAAGAGAGACAATAGACAGATACAACTGTATCTCTCTCTGATAGTGGCATTAATAGCACTTAAAGGATTCTACCATCGTAAACTCCCAAAGTCCCCACCTTCTGCTATTATCCTTAGAATTAGGGATTCAGCATATGAATTTTGAGGGACACGTTCACGCAATAGCACCAATGATCCCACTTGTTGCTAAATGGGATAAACACATTGTAATCCTCATCACCCAACAGACAAGGAAGCAGGAGACAGAGTAGCAGGTGATGACAACAGGAGCAGACACCTGCAATTCTCTCAGGACTCCTTCTGCTTCTCTTGCAAGTTAATAATGGCCTCCCCAGCTTGATCTTATATTCACAGCTGTCTCCAGGGTAATTTCAATTAGTTTAGTAGCTTTATTGTTTATTGACCATTGCTTCCTGCTCTCACATCCAGTACAGACCACTGTGCTTCTTGCCTAAGGAATAACAAAGTTAGAAAAGTGCTGGGCAAGAGTTTTACTGAGATGAACTTAGACTTTCGGCTGACATATGAGAATATAGTTCATCGTTCATCTAAAACATTACCCAACTGTTCTAAAGACTCTATAAATTATTTTTATTTGTGCAAATAACTTATGAGCACATAAGTTTTGCAAAGTATCTACCCTAACTCCAAATACAACACAATCCATCAAAAGTAAATAGTGTTGGCAAATGAATGTATGTGCTCCCAGGTTTTCGGTTTCATGCTGGAGATGAAACCAGGACCTTGCACATAACGGGCAAGGGCCCCGCCACTGATCAACAGCTCTAGTCATTTCCTAGATTTTTGCCCACAAGTCCATGTGCTCCATATGTACCTATTGGATGGTAATGGTATCGTTATTTGGCTTATCAGCTCACATGTGCATTTTAAAATGGCTATGAGCAGTTAGAGCAGAATAAATGACCGGTGCACGTAGAATTCTGAGAGGTGCACGTAGAATTCTGAGAGGTGTAGAGAGGAGGAGGAACACATCTTTCCTTTCCTTCTAGACTGGAGGAGGGGTCAGCGGAGAGTTGTGAAGACACCTGGTCCACGTGGAAGATGGACACCTGAGCAGAGGAGCTCAGACAGAAGATGGCTGCTGAGGTAGGAGGCTTGCTAGACCTGGACCATTAGTCAGGATGTGGTGGGAGGAAAGATGGACGGTCAATGGCAGCTGCTCCACAGGAGCCTCCACTGCTTTCCTGGTTATCATCAGAAAGCACCAGTTAGTGGAAGTGGAAAGGTATCCTTTACGTTCTGCTTCTGTTGGGGTACAAGAACCCAGAGACTGAGCACCAGTCAGCTGGGAACTCATATAGGAGGCACTGTGATGCTGAAACCCCGGGGACACAGGTACACAAGTCAGCGGAAGGAAGACCAGGTTTGTGGTGTACGGTACTGTAGGGAAGATGGTGGCACCCATGGGGGCCTGGTGAGAAGCACTCCTATACGTAGAACTGTCTTCCTGGCCCTGATGATTCTCCCCTGCAGTGACATATGGGCACTGATGTTCTGTTCTGTGTCTTAAGGCCTTTAGTAGCTTCAACTTCTCCCTGTCAAATGGGGGAAGAACATTACCTGTGTTTGTCACTAGATGGAAGTGTTATAACTATTAAGTCTGTAGTACATGTAGTCAATCAGTAAGAGATATTCTAGTGACATCCTTTAAATGACTTTCTCTGCATGTTTTAGGTTCTTAATTTACTTAATCCCTTACCCTTAGCTCCAGGCTAAAGGCTGTTCCCTTTCCCTTTTTTCTTGAAATTAATACCAATTTTGTGACAGGTTTTGGATGTGTATTTGATTTCTTGCTCTCCCTCTCTCTGTGAGTGTGTGTGTGTGCATGTGTGCTCACATGCACTCATGTGTGTGTACACACTTGTATGCTAAATGAGGCTCTGAAGGCTCCTTTAATAGTCTGCCAGGTTCCCTGCTGACAGGTTTCTGTGGGCTCCAGTGGAATGTTCCGGAGCTCTCAGCAGGCAGGGAGGAAAGGTCATTGTTGCTTTCCTATCCAGTCCAAATCAGTTGACCTGCTTATCACTTACATCACTAGGAACGAGTCAGACTTGCTTCTCCTTATCACTCCGCAGTCTCCCAGTCTTTCTCCTCTGCTCCCCTCCTTGTCCTCTGTTGCTTCTCAGGCTTCTCTATTATTGAGAAACTATGCAAGGAGGAATTCCTCTAGGGACATTGGATGTCATCTTCTCCAGATTTAAAAATAGTCCTGATTACAAGTGTGCCACATGTGCAGTTTGTGTCTGGGTAAGCCTGTCTTTGTAACATCCCATTGCTGTGCCAAGATATTTTTTGAAATGTGACTTAACAAACCTTGAGCTTCCTCTTGCAAGCTATTATTAAACAGTCAGAACTGAAGCAACAATAGCCTATATTACAATAGCTTTCAATGTGCAGGCTCAAGACACATTCTCTATTCATATACAGTTCTATCAAAGCCACACTTTTTTAATTTTCTCTTCTGAATATGGTTCTTCTTCTTCTTCTTCTTCTTCTTCTTCTTCTTCTTCTTCTTCTTCTTCTTCTTCTTCTTCTTCTTCTTCTTCTTCTTCTTCTTCTTCTTCTTCTTCTTCTTCTTCTTCTTCTTCTTCTTCTTCTTCTCTTCTTCTTCTTTCGAGAAGGCTTTCTTTGTAGCTTTGGAGCCTGTCCTGGAACTAGTTCTTGTAGCCTCAAACTCACAGAGATCCTCCTGCCTCTGCCTGCCGAGTGCTGGGATTAAAGGTGTGCGCCACCACCACCCAGCTCTGAATATAATTCTAATCATAAAAATTTTGTGTTTTTCTGTGAAAACCAATCCCCCTCTATCTCCCCCCTCCACGTGTGTGTGTGTGTGTGTGTGTGTGTGTGTGTGTGTGTGTAGTGTGAATGTCTGTGTGGGAATGCACTTACTCATGTGAGAAGGTGTGGAGGAGCAAGATCAGCATCTAACATCTTCCTCTTGTTCTTCATCTTAGTTTTGGAGGCTGGATATCTCAGTAAGCCTAAAGATCCTGGTTCCAGCTAGACTGACTGTTGCCATTTGGTTTAGACTGGTGAGTCAGCACTCCCAGAATCCACCTGGGTGTGTCCCCCTAGTACTTGGGTTACAGACTTGAGCCTTCAGGCCCAGTTCTCACATGAGTGTTGGGGATCCTCATGTGTGTATAGGAAGCATTTTGTCCACACAACCACTTCCTCAGCTCCTTTGGCTTCTTCATTTTTAAAAATTTGGATGGCTCTTTTGCTATGGCATAAATGATACAATATGAAGATTCCTTATTCTTGGTTTCAGTGTCTACCAAGACAAACTATTTGCCTTTCTTGGTTTTTTGACTTTATTCATATATACTTTAAAATTTTTTAAATTAAACATGACATTGTGTGTTGCTGTAACTTAAATAAGATTTCTGAAAAGTATAATACCTTTATATTATATTTAGCATCCGGGAATTTATTGTAGAATTTTATCTTATACTGATGATATTTATTAGTGGAAAGGTATGAGTTATCAAAAATGTAACTTCATTAAAGGCCCTCTGCATAAACAAGTTGAAATGATGGTAGTAGTTTGCCACAAGGAATAGTATTTTAAGACAGAATATTTTTTTAATATCAAGAGGTAAATTTCTTATAATTATGTTGAAATTAACTATTGAAATATTGGGTATATTTAGTCTTTCTTTCTGTATGCTGTTTACAATCTTTTAACAACAGACACTTTGGACACATAGAGTGTGTGTGCACTGTCAGGGATGCAAGGTGTGGGAGCTGTGTAGCCAGTGACTTGTCTGTCCCAGTGCCTCTGAAACTCACCACATCTCCATTTCTCATTCTTTCTGTCCTTTAAATATTTATTTATTTTATGCATATGAATGCTTTGCCTGCATGAATGAATATGCATAACATCTGTGCTTGGTACCAGAGAAACCTGAAGAGGGCATCAGATTCCCTGGAACTTGTGTTGCAGATGTGTAGCCAGAAGTTTCTGTCCTTCTTCCTGCCACCTGGCTCCCGGCCACTCGCTAGCTTTACCTAAAATAATTACATGGAAACTGTATTCATTTAAACACTGCCTGGCCCATTATCTGTAGCCTCTTATTGGCTAATTCTCATATCTTGCTTTAACCCTTATTCTAATAATCTGTGTAGCACCACAAAATGGTGGCTTACCGGGAAGCTTCTAACCTGCATCCATCTCAGAGAGGAGAGCTATGGCGTCTGGCTCATTGCCTTCTTCCCAGCATTCTGTTCTGTCTACTCCGCCCACCTAATTTTCTGCCCTATTAAAAGGCCAAGGCACTCTCTTTATTAACCAATGAAAGTAACACATAGACAGATGACCCTCCTACATCATGGTCCCACAGCTGTTCAATCCCAAAGAAAGCCACTGAGGCTTATATTAATTATAAACTGTTTGGCCTATTAGCTCAGGCTTATTATTAACTAGCTCTTACAACTTGAATTAACCCATAATCCTTATATATGGTTAGCCATGTGGCTTGGTACCCTTTCTCAGTGACACATTCTCATCTTGCTTCTTCTGTGTCTGGCTGGTGACTATGTATCTGCCTTTCCTCTTCTCAGAATTCTTCTAGTCTAGTTGCCCCACCTATACTTCCTGCCTGACTGCTGATCAATCACTGTTTTATTAAACAAATCTGTACAATGTACAAAAGCATTATCCCATAGCATTTCTTCCTTTTTTTTCAAAACAAGATCCTAAATCTAACTTCCTTTGTTTAGCTTTTTCCTAACCATTATCCATAACAACTTGTAACCAAGACACTAAAAAAAGATAAACATACATAACTCATTTTTTTGGGAATGTTTTCTAGGGTACTTCTTGCTGCCTGGCGAGTGCTGGTAATCTTATGGGGACTTAGAGAAAATTTAGGATTATAGTAATGTCCTGCTTGGAGTGTTCTATGAGACTGGATCATCTCAGCCAGTAGTCTTGAAACTGTTCTGGATGCAGAACTCAGAATAAACTGCAACAGAGGTGCTATGTTGGATTAGCTGGGCTATCTGTTCTCACTGGAGATTTTTTGGGGCAGGGGGAATTGGTCTTCCTCAATCAAACCTTATTTTTTTTTAACTGAGAATAAATCCAAAGCCTCTCATTTCCTGTGGAAACAAAAGCAAAATCTGTTCTCCACAGTAACATATATTTTGACTTAAAATTTGAAGTCAAGGCATTTTCAAAATATAGAGGTTGGATTAATCCAGCAACATTTATAATCAAATGTCTTCTAGAAGCTGTTGGTCCTTTCTCAGCAGTCAAATAATTCAAAGACAACACAATAACAAACAGTATCTTGACTCTCTGTATTTTCTATGTTTATGTGGTTTTTTTCTTACTTTATTTTTATTTTTTTAAATTTTTGTCTTTTGGGACAATGTTTCCCTGTGTATCTTTGGTTGTCCTGGAACTCACTCTGTAGATCAGGCTGGCCTCAGACTCACAGAGATCTGTCTGCTTCTGTCTCCCAAGTGCTGGGATTAAAGGCATGCACCATTATGTCCAGCTATTATTCCTTTTTTTTTAAAAGGACTTTTTCTATTTTTTTTTCTTTCTCAAGCCTATCTATATTTTTAAAGACACTGTAAACCCTATAGAGGTTTTGTTTTTAAATTCTGAATCTGTCTTAACTATATGTTTATCTTTTTTTTTGACCATATGAGTCTTTAATCTGATTAGCAGAATGTCTAGGATTCAAGCTGTGGCTTTGGTGACTGACTCCACCCCATTTCTTAGCTTTCTGAGATTCTAGATTCATGGCAGAGGTACAGTCAGGAGGCATATTTATTGCCACAACTCTGTGAAGTCTCTAGGTTCATGCCACCACCAAAAATCCTGATGCCAGCTCCTCATAGACACCATTTAAGTGTTTGATGGCAGAGTGTCTTAAAAGAGCTGTAAGGTTTTTGCCACTAGTGCTGATTCAGGAAGCCTCTCTTAAAGAAGCTACACTGCTGCTCACCACCAGCAAACAGAGCCTACTAGAGAAAAGATGGTTACCAAGAAGCTGAGCTTCACTCTGTTCTTGTCTATATAGAATCCCTTTTTTTAAACAAAAAACAAAACAAAAAAAACAAACAAAAAAAACAACTTTCTCGGGCTTTATGTGGAAATTCCTGCTGAATGTTTGGGCACCGTTTGCAGACAAAAGTTTTTGTCCCATCTGGTCACACAGCTATTCAGTCCTAAAGAAACATACAGAAGCTTATGTTAATTATAAACTGTTTGGCTTATTAGCTCAGGTTTATTACTGACTAGCTCTTACAACTTAAATTAGCTCATAATTCTTATCTAAGTTTAGCTATGTATCTTGGAATCCTTACTCAGTGAGGCCTTCTCATCTTGTCTCCTCTGCATCTGGCTGACAGCTGCATCTCTGCCGTCCCTCTTCCCAGAATTCTCCTAGTCTGGTTGGCCTGCCAATACTTCCTGCCTGGGTAGTGGCCAATCAGTATTTTATTAAACCAATGTGAGTGGCATATCTTAAAATGTACAAAAGCATTATCCTACAACATAGATAGTTGTGAGCTATATGTGTGTGTCTGGAATGGAATACTGGTCTTTAGCAAGAACAGCAAGTGGTCTTAATCTTTGAGCCATTTCTTCAACCACCTCTCCCTATGTCTTTTGGGAAACTGAATCAAGCTTTTTAATTTTAAAAACAAAAATTATCATAACAATTAATCACTCCTCTATATAACAAAATATGCAAACTATATTTAAAATGTTTCAATTTTATTTAAAATATCTTTTAAATATAGTTACTTAAAAACCTTTTAAATAATATTTTATCTATATTGCTTTCATGTGTGGGGGGTCACACATGCCAGAACACTTGTGTGGGAAGCTAGAAGAAAACTTTCAGGAGTGGTGTTCTCTGTTCTCCATGCGAATCCCAGAGATTCAGCTTAGGTTGTCAGGCTTGGTGATAGTCACCTGTACCACAAAACTGTCTGGCCAGCCCAAGAAACAGGTATGTTTCTAAAAATAAAAATACAATGAAGGATGATTGTTGGGTGGTTATGTTTCTTTAGACTCTTTTCAAAACATTGGTTTTTGAAAAGACTAGCCTTATAGAATGTTCCATGGTCTGTTAGGTGATTGTGTTTACAAAGTGTCATTGACCAAGTCAGTTTCTCACATTTTCTGTCAAGTGGGAGTTAGTTAGCTGTACGACCTTTGTTATATTAGGGTGATGTTTTAGGGAGGAGTGTTTGTAGGTGATACTGAGTCCTACTGGTCCATGTTAGGCAGGACATGTTAATAGGCTGTTCACTAGAAATGATAACCCTTGCGTCTACAGGTAAGGTGAAGCAGGCGCATCCTTCGTTGTTTTCCTCTTGTGATGAGCAAGGTAACTGGTGAAATCTTAGTCCTGAATATCCAGTTCCTCCACACTTGATGAAGAGGGCAGTTTGTCTTGTTCTGTTTTGTCTACATTTATTAGCTGCAATTATTCTGTAATTGTTCTTGAAGAAGTAAAGAATTCCCCACTCACGCCCATATGGAAAACCCTAGTTAAATGCAATGGGTCATGTACACAACAAGACATGAAAGTAGGGACTTGGGGAGAATACATAGTTTGATTGGTGGGGGATAGGGATAGAAAGAGAAGGGGGTTATGATTAAAGAACATTATACATGTGTATGAAGTTGTGAAAGAAAAATAAGCTAAATAAAAATAAGATGAACTCCCTTTTGTTTCCTAAAAACAGGATACTCTAAGGGCGTAACTTCCCTTATTTAGCAATTCTGGGGTAAACATTTTGTGTAATAGTGCAATTTCTTTATTTTTAATAGTGTTACATTGTGTGTATGTGTGTGTGTTTGTGTGTGTGTGTGTATGTGAATGCCACAGCTCCCATGTGATAGACAGCTTTTGGTAGTCAGTTCTCTTCTTCCACCTTGTGGGTCTTTCAGATTGAATTTAGGCCACCAGATGTTGGTGGCAGTGCTTTTACCTGCTGAGCCATTGGCTAGACCCTAGTGTTTTCTCCTTCTCCTTCTGCTTCTCCTCCTCCTCCTCCTCCTCCTCCTCCTCCTCCTCCTCCTCCTCCTCCTCCTTCTTCTTCTTCTTCTTCTTCTTCTTCTTCTTCTTCTTCTTCTTCTTCTTCTTCTTCTTCTTCTTCTTCTTCTTCTTCTTCTTTCCTTCTCCTCCTTCTCCTCCTTCTCCTCCTCGTCCTCCTCTACCTCTTCCTCCACCTCCTCCTCTTTCTACTACTCCTCCTCTTCCTCTTTTTTCCCTTTTTTTTGAGATAGGGTTTCTCTGTGTCCCAGCTGTCCTGGAACTCTCTTTTTAGATTAGGCTGACCTCAAACTCAGATATCTGCTTGCCTCTGCCTCCTAAATGCTGGGTTTAAAGGTGTGTGCCACCACTGGCTGACTTAGTGCATACTTAAGACTCAAATTTGAGATATTTATAGACCTGTTTAACTGATACATGAGAATTATTATTTTATTCTAAATATAATATTAAGTTATAATTTGTAAGTAACTTCTTCAATGGCCACATATATTTTCCCAGATTATTATATCAAAATTTCTTTTTAAGAATGTTTTTAGAATGTTTCCAGTTATTCATGTTAAAATATGATGGAGGTGGGTATTGTATCTTATCTGTTGCTTTCATTGGTTAACTAATAAAGAAAACTGCTTGGCCTGATAGGACAGAAAATTAGGTAGGCGGAGTAGACGGAACAGAATGCTGGGAGGAAGAAGCCGAGTCAGGCAGTCACCATGATTCTCCCACTCCAGACAGACGCAGGTTAAGATCTTCCCTGGTAAGCCACCTCATGGGCTACACAGATTATTAGAAATGGGTTAGATCAATATGTAAGAGCTAGCCAATAAGAGGCTGGAACTAATGGGCCAGGCAGTGTTTAAAAGAATACAGTTTCTGTGTAATTATTTCGGGTAAAGCTAACCATGCAGGCGGCTGGGCGCTGGGAACGCAGCCCCGCCACTCCTATTACTACAAAAATATGTATTAGAATATTTATGATCCAATCTTTGTTTAAATTTTGGATTTTTTTTGGTATTGTAGTTCCACATTCTTTAAATTTTTAGATTTATTTTATTTTATGTGTATTGCCAGCATTTATCTATGTGTACAATTGATACGCCTGGTACCCATGTGACTGAATCCTCTGGAACTGGAGTTATGGATGTTTGTGAACTGCCATGTGGGTGCTGGGAACTGGACCTGGGACCTCTGTATGAGCAGAGCTCTCTTCAGCCCTTCCTTCTATATTCTTCAAACCAAAACAAACATGTGACATAAAGTGTTCTGGTTAGAACCCTGCTCATAGGCCTAGAGTTCACAGAGTGCTGACTCCCCCCTCTCTGGATCTAATGGCCATCATGTATTGTGGTTTACCACATGCTACATCAAAAATTTAATCTTATGTTGTTTTTTGATGAATGCATTTAAGTGAATGTCTGAAGTCAGTGTGGATATGTGCCCATGAGTTCAGGTGCCTCTGCTGGCATATTTTACTTTGTTGTGACAAACTTTGGCTTTGGTGTTTTAGGTATCATGGAGGGCTCACTATGGTTTGCCTCCTCCTGTTGCAAGCTCATTGACAGTTTGTCATGTGTTGTGGTATTATATAGGTACTCCCTATGTGTTTCCTAATCTGTGTTTCCCAATCAACTCTGTGTCCTGGATGGGATGTTGATAACCTTGGTGCTGATGATTCTTTAATGCCTGATCTACACTTCTGCAGGGTGCAGGTGGGAGAATGTAAGCATGGGTCAGTGAGCAAGCTGGCTGAGCGTTTACACACATGGCAGTGTCTGTTCTAGGAAGGCTACACTGACAGATGAGTGCACAGAAGAGGTTCATGTGCATCTTGGACGTCCCAGTTAAACCTTGATTACCCAGAGTGGGATAACTACTTATTTACTTATTTAAGGCATTAATTACCCTTCAACTTTTCTTTAATGGCTTATTGCCGTGGAATGAGAGCTGATCAGTGACAAATGTTCTCTTCAAGGATACTGGTTTTATTTCAGTTGAAGTTAATATTGAAACATTGCCACTTACAGCCTAGTAAGTATTTTTTTTTCTTGGTTATACTTTTCATCTCTTTTTAAAGTCGCACAGTTTTAAAGGTAAGTTTTTAAAGTTTGAAGGTTTCAGGAAGGTTTAAGTATAGGATTATGAACTGTATTTTAAACTAAACCTGGCAGATGTGCAGAATCATTCTTCTCCATGATCAAATGACATCTATGATGCATGGATTACAGCATAACTTTAAATGAATGATTACAGATGCCTGACAGATGGCCTAGCAGGTAAAGTGACTTGATGTGCAGGCCTGGGGATGTGAGTTCAATTCCTGGAACCCACAGTGGAAAGAAAGAACTCACTCCTGAAAATCATCCTTAGACATCCATACATGCCATGGCACATATGCACCCACAATCACACAGTGCATCATATGTACACACACAAAGTAAAATTATTTTTTAATTGAATAACTGCAATTTACCATTTAAAATTGAACTGAATTCTGTAATGGACTTTATATCAAGGATAAGAATAATATCTTTATGATAAACCTGTAAGTAAGTGCTCAATGAATGTCCCTTCAGTTCATAAGTGAACATTTGGTTTGCTGTTGGTGGGACCAATCAAAGAATAAGCATTGAGTCTATGACTTCAAGCTTTGCAGTTGGAGTAGATGATAATAAGAACTTTTGAATTACTTAAAGCAATTTCAATTATGCCTCAGATAAATGCCATTGGCTATGATACTGTCACTGTGCCAAGCTAAAGTAAAAATGTCTTTTATGTCTCTTGCGCTACCATAGTGGGTATTGCCATTTTCCTTAAGGAAAGAAATGTTCACAACACACACACACACAGGCACACATACGCATGCACACACAAGCACTCACATGCACGCAAACATGCATGCACACACACACACTGTCCAACACACACACACACACACACACTGTCCTGGAAAAACATTTCAAAATTAGGCATTTCAGTGTTGTTTTAACATTAGCCTGGTTCTCCATTATAACATCCTTATAAAACAATTATCTTTTGTACGTACGTAGACACTTAAGGGACCATGTCTCAGAGTGAATTTGCTAGCATCTGTGTGAGTCACTGTCTCCTTGCTCCAGTGACATATTTAGTACAAGCAACCTGAGCAGAAAAGGATTTCCTCTGGTTTGCAGTCCTACAGGATGTGGTCCATGAAGGCAGGTAATGTAAGGTGGCAGGGATGGGCAATATTCATGTTGTGCCCACACTCAAGAGGCAGAGAGAGAGAGGGAGGGAAAGAGATAGATAGGTAGATAGAGAGAGAGAGAGAGAGAGAGAGAGAGAGACAGAGACAGAGACAGAGACAGAGACAGAGAGAGAGGCTTGTGCTCAGCTCAGTTTCCCCTTTTCACTTAGCCTGGCACCCCAGACCATGGAATGGTACTTTCTGCATTTGGGGGAGGTCTTTTCACCGCAATTATCCTAATCTAGACGATCCCTCACAGATGTGGTCTGAACTCTGTTTCCATGGTGATTCTGAATTTATTAAGTTGACATTCCAGATTAACCAAGAAACCCTAATTAAATGTAGTGGACGGCCACAAAAGAAGGCATGAAAGTGGGAGTGGTGGCTTTGGGGGAGAAGAAAGGGTTCAGCTGGAGTGGGAAAGGAATGAGGACAATGGGGGTTGTGATCGAAGTTCATCGTCTACGTATATGAAAGTGTGAAAGAGCGAAGAGACAGATGAACTGCATGCCGTAAGAAGTTCGCATTCCTATGTTAGCTGCAAAGGAGCCATCCACACTTTGGGTGGAATTCCGTGTTTTCAACCACCGTTATCTACAGTCAGTTAGCGTATGATAATACATGTGAAGCACCAGGCAGATCTTTTTAAGGGACTGGGAAGCAACTCAAGTATCTTCAATGGGTACATGCTTTCAAGATTTGTGTTTGAGGGTGGCCGGCTTGTAAGTGTATGCACTGTGTGTGTGCCTGTGAAGACCTGCAGAGGGAGTCGGATCTCTTGAAACTACAGTTATAGATGGTGGTTTGTGCTGAGATCCAAACCCTGGGCTTTTGCAAGAGCAGCAGGCACACTTGCTTGCTGAGCCATCTCTCCAGCCCCACATAGATCTTTAGTTATTGGCACAACGACTGAATTGCATCCCTTCCTGGGCTACTTAGCCACAACTTTACCTGACATTGTTAAATTCATCTCAAAATACTGTTAGTGGCTTAGGACTACTGTGTTTGCTCCATTTCTCCACTTACTCCAAGATTCAGAGTGCTCTGATATGTATTCTTATCAGATGTGTAGAAGTCTTTGAAGCTGTTCTGGGACCCCGCCATTCACACGTTCCATAAAGTCCCTGTGTCTTCACCTTCCATGTGACTAAGTGACCCTGTTTCTATCTGAACATTTACAAGACCACTCATCTATTCCATCCTTCTCTCAGAGCTCCTCTCTATCCCAGCATACCTCGAGGAAAGAACATGCCACTGACTTCTGGAGAACTAGACAGATCAGACAGATGGTGGTGCTGCCAGCCTGGCTATGTTTTTGAAGTATCTATCTATCTATCTATCTATCTATCTATCTATCTATCTATCTATCTATCTATCTATCTCTTCTATCATTTATATCTATCTATCATCTATCATTTATATCTATCTATCTATCTATCTATCTATCTATCTATCTATCTATCTATCATCTATCTGTTGAAATAGGAGCGGTGGGGCTGTGTCCCCAGCACCCCGGCCGCCAGCTAGCTCATGCCTGAAATAACAACACACAAACTGTATTCATTTAAACACTGCTTGGCCCATTTCAATCTATCCTCTTCTTGGCTAACTCTCGCACCTGGACTAGCCCATTTCTAGTAATGTGTGTAAGCACCCCAAGGTGCGCTTACTGGGAAGATTCTAGCTTCCGTCCATCCTCGGTCAGAGCTGCCTGGGAGAGCGGAGCCTGGCGTCTCTGCTTCAGAGAGCAGAGCTGTCGGGTCTGACCTCACTTCTTCTTCTTCCCAGCCTCCTCTTCTGTTTACTCCTCCCACCTATGTTTTAACCTATCAGGGCCAGCCAAGCAATTTCTTTAATGCTTAACCAATGAAATCAACAGATTGATATATGACACTCCCACATCATCTATCATCTATCTATCTATCTATCTATCTATCTATCTATCTATCTATCTATCTATCTATCATCTATCATCTATCTATCTATCTATCTNCTATCTATCTATCTATCTATCTATCTATCTATCATCTATCATCTATCTATCTATCTATCTATCTATCTATCTATCTATCTATCATCTATCTATCATCTATCTTTCTCTGTCATCATCTGTCTATTGTGTATGTGTACTATCTGTGTCTCTGTTTGCATATCTATATATGTGTATGTATATTGGGGCATGTGCCTTCACTTCTAAAGGTCAGAGGACAACTTGTAGGAGACACTTCTCTCTTTCTCTGCTACCCTACATTTTTCAGGTATTGAGCTCAGCAGCACAGCTTGGCTGTAAGGCTATTATTAACTCACTGAGCCAGCTCCTCAGCCCTGTGCTTTCCCACCCCAACCTTTAGATTTTTTACCACTACCTCTATCCCAGCAAGAAACTCTGAATGCAGAACTCTTTTCAGGCCTAGTTGAAAACATCCCAGGCAAAGCACCCAAATAAAGGCTACAAACAGAAGAAGATGTGGCTAGGGAAACCTGGGGTGTGGGTGTGGAAGTAAGAATGTGGCTAGCTCAAATTTTAAGGTCTATTCGGAACACAGATTTTTTTTTCCCTTTCAGTTGCCCCCTTTCCTGTTTCTATTACTTACTCCATGTGAGGGCAGAAAACAGTGAAGGAAAAATCACTCTGAGATTTTATCACAACGTTGTTATTTTTATAACCTCTGGGACTGTGGTTAACGTTTCTCCCATTTACAGTTGAGGAAATTGGAGTTCAAAGAACTTAAGTGATTCATAGAATCAGTAAGCAGCAGAACGCGAGGCTGCTGCAAGGGCCTTTGACTCCTTCTGTACTGTGCTTCACTAAATCATAGGGGGACGACAATAGCTCAGTATTTGGGAAATGACAAAAATGAGCACAAGGGAAAAATGACTATATTCGGGATTTCAAATGTTAGTCTAGCAAACACGCATACAGATTCATTTTCTGGGTAGGAAATTGTAGAGAAATAGAACGCCAGGCTCTCTCGGAGCTCTCTAGATTGGTACAAGTCAACCCCATAAAGGCCATGTGTCGCTGCTTTCAAAGTTAATAGGTACAGCACTGCAAAGGATGGAGACTCATAAAACCCACAGGAAGTACTTAAAGGGAATCTAAATGAAGAACATTTTAAGAATGAAAATAGTAGCTTGATGTTAAAGAAAACACATTTGAAAGGGTTGAAGTGAAGAAAATAGAAACCTGCCCTCAGTTACGGCAATGAGAAACAGCTAAAATACAAATCCTTCTTTTTATTATTATTACAACATAACTGCCAATTAACCACAGAAGAGCCGCCCGTGGCATGGAGGGCCATCAGGCATGGCAGGTGACTCAGTGTGTTACGAAAAGAGTTTCTCCACAGATTCCAGAACATTCTTCAAAGCGGGAAGTGTTGTAGCGTTTAGAAGAGCTCCGCTTCAGTGAGAAGAATCTGTCTGGACCCCAGTGGGACAGCTCCCATCTCGTTCCCATGTCATAAGTCAGTCCGTCTGCCACCTATCAGACGGCTAGAGAGAAAGGTAATGGGAAAAATAGCTGCGTTCGGTCCTGTTTGTTTAAAATGCTTTCTGTGTAAATGTTCTGAAAGCACAGTCTTTTCTCTGTTGCTGGATCCTGCTATAGCAATCGAGAGATGGTGACATTCTATTGAATTTGATACAATGTATATGCTTATTTAACCTCACCTTAAAACCGTGAAAATTTTCTGTGATTCATGGCACTGGGACCAGCTGGGGGATGGCGCTCTTCTGCCGAGGTGTCCAGCTGGTGCCCAGGCCACCACGGCCAGCTCTCCCATGGCCTTTGGTGGTAACATGATCCCACGGACATCAACACAGACCCCAGCTGCGGTAGGGCCACAAAAAACCAGACATGGCCCTTGGGTTTGGGGCTGGTTGTCACCATGGCTTTGGGTGGCAGTGCAGGCTACTCAGTTTAGTATGGTTCTAGTAGCAGCATGGCTCTTGAACATCAACGTGGCCTCAGGTGATAGCCCTGACCATGGGCATCCCTATGACCTTCTCTGGTAACATAGGCCACGGACTTTAACCTAGATACTAGCTGCAGAAGGATAGACCTAGACATGGCCCTGAGTAGCAGCACAGGCCAGACATCGTGGCCCCAGGTGGCAGTGTGGACCACCATATACCTGCTCATGGTAGTAGTGCCTGCCAGGCCAGGCTGAAGCTGGCTTCTGCCCCAGTTCCGGGGTGCAGAGACTGTTTGTCTTCTAATGGGGTGGTGGATGGGGTGAGGAGGAATTGAGGGAGAGGAACCCCAATCAGAATATATCTTACAATATATGTATACACTGTATTTAATCTGTCAGAATACATCGAAAAATCTGTTTTCAATAAAAACTTAAGAAAATACCTTGGCCTGTGGGGACATTTTCTTAATTGATGTGGGAAGGCCCAGATCACTGTGGGTGACTCCACTCCTGGGCAGGTGATCCTGGATGTATAAGAAAGCGGCTGAGGAAGCTGTGGTGAGCAAGTTCCTCCATGGCCTCTGCAGCAGCTCTTGCCTCAGGTTCCTCCGGCCTTAAGTTCCTGCCCCAGCTTCCCTCAGTGGTGGACTGTGAACTGGAAGAGTGAGATTAAATCCTCTCCTCTTTATGTTGCTCTTGGCCGTGGTGTTTATCACAACAACAGAAATCCTAAACCAGGCCAGGATGCGGTGACACGCGCCTTTAATCCCATCACTCAAGCAGCAGAGGCAGGTGGATCTCTGAGTTGGAGGCCTGCCTGGTCTACCTAGTGAGTTCTAGGACAGCCAGGGATACACAGAGAATGAAATTAGCATAACACCCCCCACAAAATCCCCACAGAAAACAAAAACAGAAACAAAACAAAACCCTAAGACCATAAGACAGCACCATAATTTATAATTATACATTTGTTTAATCAAAAGCTCATTTCTGGTTAGTGCCTACAGCGCTTGCTCACGTTAGCCTTCAAGTAGTACAGAACAGGAGGCAGACTCAGTGAGTCGCAGAGCTTAGCTAGGTAAGAATATACCAGCTGGCAACTGTAAAAACTGGTATATCAGATGTTTTTGATAGTACTTGGGGTGGGATTTGAGTTTCGGAGTCAGGGAACTTCCTTTCTAGCTGTAGTCTGTCATGTCTCAGTTGCTAAGTTTAGGCGAACTTCCGAAGTCCTTCCATGACAGTGATTAAGAGATCAATAGTTTGGTATCGAGCAGAACTTATCTTGGAGAGCAGGATTTGGTGTCTGTGCGGATGACAATGCGTCCAGAATGGGGTGGACATAAATCTAAATCCGCGTTCTCACAGTGTCTGTGCCACTCGGTATTACTAGTTCTCATTACTACAAACAAAAGGACAGGCTGGACTGAAGAAGGCATGCTCGTACACTTCCGCTCTAAATGACACAATTGGATGTTAAAGAGATTGTTGAAAAGTAGGGATGGCCCTGTCAGTTTGTCAGGGCTGTGCTGGGTGGCCCAAACCACAGAAACACATTGTCTCACATTTCCACGAGTTCTAACTGAAACCAAGATGTCAGAGGTGTGCTTTGTCTGGGGCCTATGCTTTGGCTCCCTTCCCAACCCCGTATCTAACTACCTTTGCGTGTGTTTTTCCTTGTGTCAATTTCTCCTTCCTTTAGGAAGGACATGCTAACGGGGACGGCAGAAAGCCCACGAGGCCTCAGTCCTCTACCAGGTACTACAGGCAGCTAAAGAACGTTGAGAGCAGGAGAAATAAATGTTCGTCCCTGGGAAAAGCACACCTCTTGGTTATCCAATACCAAGTGGTCAGCCCTGAACACATGCACATAAGTAACTTCATTTAAGTTAATCTACCTTTTACAAACTCTCCCTGAATTGAATCATATTCTGAGGTACTGGGAATATAACCCTCAGTGTACGGATGAGGGGGCAGAGCAGCTTGCAACAATGACCAAGATGCAGTCCTCACCTCTTCCCTGCTCTGGGGGTGATGACTTTAGCTTTAGCTTTTGGTTTTCAGTTTCTCTCTTGGCTAATCACTTCATGTTGAACTTCTGGCTATGCAAAAGCAAAAGAGTGAAAGAAGCAAGCAGGTAAACAAACACCCCTGCCCCCAAATTTGGTAACCATCAAAACCCACGGGAAGCAGTTGGTTGTGACTTAGCTTTTGGTTCTGATGTGCCTCCGGGCTGCAAATACATACGGTGCAGTTACAACCAAGGGCATTAGTGACAAGAAATGGTTTTCGCATTCCATGCTTCCTGCTGCCGACACCCATTAACTAGCATGTTAATGCCCTGGTGAGCTGTTGCCTGGCAGGGCTCTGTGATTCACTGGACCTCTTGTTTCTGCCTTGTGATCTTAATGCATAAGGACTCAGCGATTGCCAGGCCAGGGAACGCACTTGTTAAGACGTATGTAGGCACAGTCTATTGGTAAGCCAGTAACTCTGCCATTGGAGTTAGAAGAATGGGTCCACTTATCTTGGGTCAAGGTAACACATCGCCTAGGTGTGAGGAAGATTATGCCAAGCTTGGGGGTTGGGATGGACTTGGTGTTCAGGGAATTTTCTAGTTATTGTTCACTCTGTCAAAAAGTCTCAAATTGCTGTGGTTATAAACATGAGGTGGTTCTATTGTTCTCAAATTGTACTCTGCTTGGCATAACAGGTTCCTGTGTATGGGGTATAATCCTCACAACTCTAGAGTTACACAAGTTATTAGACGAGTCTCTCAGCCAAGTGGTAAGACTTAATACTATTTCCTACCAGCTTGGGAAGGAATAAAAATTCAATAGTATTAATTTTTAAATATTAAACTCATACTTAACCAAAAATCTCTGCTCCTGCACTATACATGACTGGCAAAGCCTTTGACTCTAGTTAGGTGGTGCTGGTAGTGATGGTGATGATATGGATAGTGGTTATGGTGGTAATAGAAGTTGCTGTTAGTGGTAGGAGCTGTGGTGGGGTTGCTGAAGATTGGTGATGGTGGTGGTGGCAGGGGCAAGGCTGCTACAGAATGGTGGTGGTGAAGGTGGTTATATTGGCAGTGGAGTTGCTGATGGTGGTGTTTGTGGTGGTGATGGAACAACAGTAATGGTGGTGGTGATTGTGGGGGTGGTAGCTATGAACTGTGACTGGTTGTTGGTGGTGATTGTGGTGATGGTAGCTTTGGGTTTGATGGTAGTGATGGGATCATCTAATGAGGTGGTTTGTGCTCTGATTCATCTGTGGAGTGTGGATACTATCTTAGGTCCCTTAGTCATCTGTGGAGTGTGGATACTGGCTTAGGTACTGATGTGGGATTCCCCTCTGTATGCTGTGAATACCATTGGTTAATAAAGAAACTGGCTTGGCCTGATAGGGCAGAGTAGAGCTAGGAGGGGCAAACTAAACTGAATGCTGGGAGAAAGAAGGTGGAGTTGAGGAGAGCCATGTAGCCCCGCTGGAGACAGAGGTGCCAGACAGAACTTTACCTGGTAAGCCACAGCCATACACAGATTAATGGAGATGGGTTAGTTTAGGATATGAGTTAGCCAGAAATACTCTTAAGCTATTGGCCAAACAGTAATGTAAATGTGACAGGAAATGGTCTGTCACACTGAGTGAAGCTTCAGCAAAAGAGACCTCAAAACCCATACCCACAGTGACACACTCCCTCCAACAAGGCCACGTGTCCTAATAGTTCCACTCCATTTTGGGGGCATTTTCTTCCAAACAACCACACCCTCAAAGTTGTTACTCTCTTTTTTTTTTGTCCCCAAAAGAGATTTTCCTGGATGGTTTGTGAGGATTCTGGTTACCTTCTTTCTTTGTCTTGTACTTCACATTAGCATGGGTGATTTAGCTAGTTTTATTGCTCACAAACAAAAAAAGCATCTTAAAGAATCAAATTAATACCAGAGAAATATAGAACTGACCGACTTCCCTTTGTGAACTCCCAAGCAGTAGTAGAGGCAGGTAGGGCCACACATCAAGGCTATGGAGGTAAGTTAGAGAGCTCAAGGTATGGCCAGGAAGGGCAGACAGAGCACGGGACAAGGCTTTAAGCCTGCAATGCAAGCGGATAGAGCAGGACAGGAAGGGAATGGGACAGGCAGGAGGCAATTCTCCTTCCGTTGGACTTGACTTTGAAAACTCACAGTCCAGAGGAAAGTGGTGGAGGTGCATAGTGGCAGAGTTTACATGCTCAAAACCAAAAGAACATGGGCTGGAGAGATGGCTCAGTCAATTGGAGAACTTGATGCTCTTGAAGAGGCCTTGGATTTGGTTCCCAGAGCCCACGTGGTGGTTCATAACCATCTCTAACTCTAGTTCTAGGAGATCCAGTAGTACCAGGCATGAATGTGCTACACTTATATATGGACTTTGCTAATTATAGACATATTACTTATGTATTAAAAGTAACAAAATACTTTATATTTTTAAATTTGGTTTTATGTGGTGCATTATGGTAATTCATTGCATACATATATAGCTGTTAGATACTATCTGTGTTGGTCCAATTGGGACACTAAGTGTTTCCAACTCTACTCATTAATCATTTCAAGTGATAGGAATTTTGAACTCTTCTAATTATTTTAAAATATATCATGTAAACTATCAAAGAAATTCAGGATGCCTAAATTTAAAAAAAAACAATACTATTTTGAAGATATAGGTAGGTTGGTAATTTTGCCAGTTTGTTCACAAGTAATTCAGTTCCAAGTGATCTTATATTGTTCTCACGGACATGCTGATCAAGTCCTTTCCTTCACTAGGTAAATGCAAGGACTGGGGACTAAAAGTAAGGCTGTTATTATGCTGCTCGAGACCACTAGTTCACCTTCCTTCACTCACAGCCATGACTTCCCAGGCAGTCCGCATTGCTGCTATAGCAAAAAGGAATGTGTTATGTACAGACTGATGTCTTCCCTTTCTCAAACTTTGTATTTTCAGGCCCTAACCCCCAGTACTCAGAATGTGACTTGATTTAGAAATAAGGTCATTGCGGCACAATTATAGACTAAAGGTGAGGTCATAAGGTGTGTCCCTAACCCACTAAGACTGGTGTCTTGATACAAAGGGGAGCTGGGACACATGCACACACAGGGGCATAGCACATGAGGACTGAAGCCATGCTTCTATTAAGCCAAGGAGCTCACTAGCAAGTCCATTACTCCACCAGCATTAGAGCCATGTCTTCAGGATTCTAGAATATACAGAAGACTGCCTGAGATGTCTCTGTTTGTGGACTCAAGAACAGCTGAATTCTTGTACCCTTCATCTGTACGCAGCTGTTGTTGGGCTAATGGACCATAGCCTGTAAGCCATCCCAATAAATCCCCTTTCTATGCATACCATTGATGTGGGAGTGTCATATATCAATCTGTTGATTTCATTGGTTAATTAAATAAAGAAACTGCTTGCCCTGATAGGTTAAAACATAGGTGGGAGGAGTAAACAGGAGGAAGAGGAAGTGAGGTAAGACTCCTCAGACAGACGCGAGATAGCTCTGCTCTCAGAGACATACGCGATGAAGCTACGACTCAGGATGGACGTAGGCTAGAATCTTCCCGGTAAGCGAACCTTGGGGTGCTTACACACATTATTAGAAATGGGCTAGTCCAGGTGCGAGAGTTAGCCGAGAAGAGGCTAGATATAATGGGCAAGCAGTGTTTAAAAGAATACAATTTGTGTGTTGTTATTTCGGGCATGAGCTAGCAGGCGGCCAGGGTGCTGGGGACGCAGCCCTGCCGCTCTTATTTTCAACACACCATATATACACATTTATATAAAATTAATTATATATAGGTAGATATGCATTTAATGAGTTCTGTTCCTCTAGTGAACCCTGACTAATATATTGAAGTTTATAGAATCAGACTTGATTAAATTACTTCCTACCTAGATTCAGACCTTCTAGTTAGTGGTCATTGAAGTCATATATTTCAACGTATCTCTTGATATGCACCTTTAACATATTGGGAACCCAGCCCACCCACCTGAGACCACGAACCCTGCCACAGCACAGAGGAGGTGTGGTTTTCTCACTTGAGAGTGGGAGGAAAACGTGAAGCAGACAGACCAGTGACTCTTACCCTCTCAGACCTGCTGGCCTAGGTCTATCACGAGTGTACTGTGAAGAATCTTTTATTACCCTCAAATTAAAGCCATGGATAATACAAATTATCTCCACATATAATTCCCCAAACCAATTTAATAACCTAAACCTAATAAAAAAGAGACCCAGGAAGAAAGTAATATGCTATAAAATCATGAGTCTTTCAAGTGTAAGTGCCTCGTATATCCACACCAGAGCACATGACGAAGGAGTCAGATGTGGCCGTCTTGCATGCGGAAAACTTGAATTCAGAAGAAGAAATTGCTTTGTATAAGAAGTATGGGAAAATGAAAGAGGAGAAGTATGGGTGGAAATAAAAATACAAGCTAGAATTAGGATGTGCAATAATAGATCGTACTCATTTGAATGTGGCGAGAAAGAGGAAATAACCACAATTAGCTGAGAGAAAAGACAGGTAGCTGAGAGGGGAAAGGAGGAAGTACAGGATTCATACAAATGAGCTTTGTCTATCTATCTATCTATCTATCTATCTATCTATCTATCTATCTATCTATCTATCTATCAACATTGTAAACTAAGTTCCCTTATTATGACATCGGAAAATGTGACAAAATATCAGATGCAGAAGACATATCTCTTCTCTTAAAATCCCAGTATGTTCAGTTTTTGGTATCAGAAAAAATTTTTGATATCAAATCCTTGACTAGGCTAAGAGGAGGGCAGATCGAAAAGCAAAACAGTATCAGAAGGTGGAACCAAGGGCATTAGTTGAGATTTCTGGGGACAGGACTGAAAACAGCTCAAAAACAGTAGGTCATTAAAATTATGTAATTTTAATCTGTAACTTTTACAACTCCAGGCACTTAATCTTATACAATATTAATCAACATTAAAATATTTTAGTTGGAAACGAGTGAGTATTTTAGTAAAGGCTCAGTGTTAGCATCTGATGAGATGTCCGTGTTTCTGAGTCTGTTAGGAGTCTTGACTTCTGTCAGGGACATATTTACACGTCATGGGGACAAGTGCAGACTGATAAAGAATGCTGTGCTAGCAATTCAAATACAATGAGGGCATCTTGCCTGTCACTGGCGATATGACGCTCCTAAGTTCTTCCAAATAAAACAAGGTGTAACGGATGCTGTTCACATGGTAGGTGCATCCCTCGACTTCATTGCATATGTAGCCATGCACACATTCTTTATCATTCTATGTAGACTGATGTTAGATGCTTGACTTAGACAAGAGTAAGGAGCATCTTTATCTGTAGGAAAGTTAATGGTGTATTTCAGAGTCAGCCATTCTAATGCTCCAACAATGGATACACAAATGGGAGGCTGGGAAGATGGCTCAGGACAATATCATGCTATGTCTGTCCTCGGAGGACATAGTTTAGATTCCCCAGATTCCAGCACTTGGGAGTCAGAGCAGGGGATCTCCTGGGCAAACTGGATAGCTAGACTAAATGAATGGGTAAGCTTTGCATTCTGAAATAAACACTGCCTCAGCAAGTAAAGTCAAGAAGAACTGAGCAAGGTACCTGGAGCCAACCTTCTCTCTCTCTCTTTCTCTTACACACACACACACACACACACACACACACACCATCCACATACATAAGCACGCTCACCACCACTACCACCACCACAGCAACAACAAAATGACATACAAATGGCAAGACATTAACAAGTATTGGCTTTAAGAATTGAAACCTTCATATACTTCTGTCAGGATTGTAAAATGGTATAGTAACTTTAAATAGTAATTTCTCCCAAAAATCTTAACTGTAGAGTTACTATGTGACCCCCCAAATCACATTTCTAGATATATATCCAGGAAAACCAAGACTATTTTCCCACACAAAACTTCTATACTAATGCTCAATAGCAACTTGACTCATAATTCCTCAAAATGGAAACAACCTAAGTGTCTGTCAGTGGGGATAAACTTAGAGGTATACCAGTAAAATTGTATATTATTCAGACATAAGATGAAGTCCTTCCACATGATACTACATAGCTGAACCCTCACAGCATTGTGTTAAGCGAAAGAAGTCAGACACACATTGGATGATTCCATTTATGTGAAATGCACATAACTGGCAAATCCATAGCTACGGAAAACAGACTTTTGATTGCCTGAGGATAGGGAGTTGAGGAAAAATGGGAAGTGGATGATATAGGGCTTCTTCTTAAATGTCCTAGGATTGGTAGTGGTTGTGCAACTCTGAATATACTAAAAGCCTTTGAGGGTAGGGAGAGATGGGGAATGATTTATATAGTGATATAGTTATGGTTGGGAACAAAAGGTTATGCTGTTATATTGCATAGTGAGATGACTATTGATAATGTATTTTTTAAGAAAACTGGAAAAGAGCTGGAGAGTTAGCTTGGTGGTAAGGGCACTGGCTGCCAAGCCTGATGATCTGAGTTAAAACCCTAGGATGTACATGATGGAAGGAAAGAACCAGCTCCCACAGGGTCTCTTCTGACCTCCACATAGGTACCACGGCACATGTGCACCACCACCAAACAAACAAATAAGTAAATTAATACATGGAATACTGTGGTGGTCTGAATGAAAATGGCCCCCATAGGCTCAAAGGGAGTGGCACTATGAGGAGGTGTGGCTTCGTTGGAGGAAGTGTCCTGGGGGTTTGGGCTTTGAAGTTACAAATACTCTAGCCTGACCCAGTGTCTCTTTCTCTTACTGTTGCCTTCAGATCCAGATGTAGAACTCTCTGTTCCTTCTCCAGCACCGTGTCTGCCTGTGTGTCACTGTGCTTCCTGCCGTGATGATAATGGACTGAATCTCTGAACTTGTAAGCCAGACCCAATGAAATGTGTCCTTTATATGAGCTGCCATAATCATGGTGTCTCTTCATAGTAACAGAAAACCCAGCTAAGACAAAGACTCAATAAAATACAACATCACAAATAACAATGAGAAAAAAAAACCCTAAAGGCTTTTATTTTGGAGACAGGTTCTCATTATGTAGCTCTGGGTGTTCTGACTCATTATTTGACCAGGTTGACCTCCAACTCACAAAGGTCTGCTGGCCTTTGCTTAGGATTAAAGATGTAGACACCAGGACTGTCTACTGAAGGCATTTTAATGTTGGAAATCTGTTGCCACTTTTGGGAGAATTGTAATAGCTACACCAAAGCCAATGCACATCTAATTAAATCTGCATAAAGTGCAAAAGTAAAAGCTCTTGAATAATTCTTTCAATAGGCGGATTTCATGGAATGTGACTTGGATGCCAATAAAGCTGTTACTAAAAAGTCAGAGCAGAATATTGCAAGGAATGGGCCAAGCCAAGAGAGCCATCTCATATTACTCATCCTGGTCAGATGAACGCTGACAAAGCACAGCTGCTCCCACCGTTTCAGAACTTTCCATAGTGAGAACTGCCAAGTGGTAAGAAAATTGGAAAAGAGAAATCTATCCATTTTGATGGAGCAGAGAGATGAGGACAGAAAGTAGGATGTGAAAAAATTTTTGAACAAGTTCTCTTTATTCTAAAGCTTTAAAACCCCACAGGAGAGATGAGAGGTGCTGGCGTTCTCTTTGCTTTCCCCATTATATACAAATGAATTAGATTAAGGGGAAGGAGCCCCCAACATGGATGAATGATTCCTTGATTTACTGTGTAGACACAGAGGAAACTTCAGGGCAGGACAGTGCCACACCTACCACAAGGGTAGTGCTGTAAGGTCAATCAAAAAGAGATGCAATTCACAACCTGATTCTCTCAGTTCTTATGTGTTGTGGATGCTGAGTTTAGTTTGTCAGCTGAAGTGTACAGTGTGGGAAAATTGATGTATGGAGTTTGTGATCAATGGACCAGTAAACTCAGGAGGGGCTGAGTGATGACCACAGGCATTGAACCTTCATCCTTCCTTGCCAGTTTCTGGGCACAATGAAGGACAGGTTAGAAGTTCACCTCCCACATATGTTAATAGTGAACAGCAGTAGAATATTAGCTGACCCAGGTTTCTACTCCTTGGGATATACTTAAGAAAGATTAAACTATATATTATAAAAGAAACTCGCACATAAAGGTTCATGCCAACATTATCTATAGTAGTCTGTAATTGGAAACAACCCAAATGTCCAACAAAAGATAAATAAATATGGTCTATATTCAAATCATATATCAAATCATATAGTATTTGTCATTCAACAGACATAAAGTATATGTTGTAGTTTGCATGAACCTTGAAAACATTATACTGAGTTGAAAAAGCCAGAAACAAAACCATCTCATTCAGGGTTCAGAGAACACTGCAGAAGAGGTGGTGGAAAGATGGAGCCAGAAGGGTAGTGAGATGCCATCTTCTGGACATACACAGCCATTGCAGTAATGAACTATCAACTACCATGGCTGCTTGCACTGAACCTCCACAAGAGTGGGTCCATTAACGTCAGCCAAAGATGGAGGACTGATTTAGGGGCCAACCCTTCACAGTTGAACTATTTCAAGAAGAGGGCAAGTTATTGCCTTCAGTTGCATACTAACTGGAGATCTCACTGGCTCCAATGGGTAGTCTTAATCCGGTGATTATATATGTCTCTGGTTAGACCAATGACCACACAATAATACTAAAGGTCACCCACCTGGAAAAGGGACAGGTAGGGTGGAGTGGGGATTGGTAGGAATGGGAGGGAGAGACGTGAAAATGTGAGGTAAAGAGTAACCAGAGTGAGTTATATACATGCACAGAATCGTCAAGGAATTAACTTAATGAAAAATATAAAAATGCAAGTAAAAAATGAGGGAAGGTATCTATGATTTTTATGTAATTCCAGGGCAATGCAAAATGGAAAGCAAAAACAGGCTAGTTTCAGATTTTCTCCTCCTGAAGGATGAGAGGGAGAGAGTGACTGCTAAAAGTTATGGGTTTCTTTGGGGGATAGTTGGAAATTTCTGCAATTAGGCTATGCATGGTCACACAGTTTAGTAAATGTAATAAAGCCCACTAGATTGTTCACCTCAGAAGGTGACCTTAATAGTACGCCAATGATATTGCAATGTGAACATAAAGGCACATAACAAAATGATGCTACATCTAGTGCACACTTTTGAATGAAGAGTGATGTGTGTGTGTGTGTGTGTGTGTGTGTGTATTTCTTGCTACACACTCTGCTGCTACTATTTTGATCTTTGTTAGGTCTCAAACCTGGGACTAATGGCTAACTGTGGTGCCTATTTAACATATCAGAGTGGACCTGGCTGCTAGGTTCCCCAACATTCCTTAGTCCCTATTTGTCACTGGGTGTGGCTGGCATAACCCACTCCTTATCTTAAACTTAGCCCAGATGCAGGGCTTCCACTTCACTTCCCCTAGCCTGCTCCCTATACAATACAGTCATGCTGGTTAAGCCAGTATCTTGGCCTCTTGATCTGTGGTGCCTCTCTTGTTCTCCCTTCCCTTCTCTCCTCTCATGGTCCAGTTTAGTCCACTGGCCATGTTCAGCCTGAACTCTTCCCTCTACCTGCTTTCTCTCTTAGATCTACAGTAGAAATTTTCTCCATACTTTGGGAGCAGTCATATCCTCCTCCTTTTATTTATTTATTAACTTTTTATCCAATCTTAAGACTAAAGTCCTCTTTACATGGCCTTCAAGGTCTAACCTCATGTCACACATGCCCCCTGTGCAGCCCTCACGCCAGCCCTTACTCTTACGTGAAGACCTTTGCATCTGCTAGTACTGCTTCCATCAACTTTCTACTTCACTTTATTTTAGTGTGCTTCCTTGTGACTTCTTTAAAAAAGCCTCCCCTGTCCTCCCTGTCAAGGGCAAGTCCCTGTTATAAGTCTCACAGGCTCCATCTTTTATCATACCATTTAACATATTAATGGCATTGTTTGAATGACTCTAAACTCCTTGCCAGCTAGTATTGACAGTGGTTTGATGATCCCTAGATACATTACAATATCTACCATCCAGTACTTCACGGCTCTGTAGTGATCTGTTAGATGAGTTCAGGAAAGAAGAGGGTCCTCTTTTGTCCTGGCAATGCCAGTTCAGTTCATTTCCAACAGTGCTTGTTCATTTGTTCATCAAAGCCACCCACCAACTGTTTCCTGTGTACCAAGCAGTGAGTGGTTGCTTGTGAAGTGGTTATCAGGAGAAAGAGTGTAAGGGTCATTTTTACCTCAGGGTGATTCCGAATGGATCCCAGGAAGAATGCAGGAATGCTTGCCTAAGCTCTCTCTCACAACGCACCCCCCCACCCAACTCCACCCACCATCACCATCTTGCCATCTCTCTCTGCTGGAGATTGAACCCAGGACCTTGCAATGCTCTTTCACTGATCAACATCCCAGTCCTCTTTAGACTCTTTAGTACATTATCCTTTGATAGTGTCAGTCAACCAATAATATAACGTAATCTTGAAGAGTTTTCTAGGTCTTAACTTAGTCCTACTGCTAAATTTCCAGCTCAACTGCAAGTTTAGTTTTTCAGTAAATCAAGCTATTGGAGTATGTAAGAAGGAGACACAATACCCACAAATGTTTCTATTCCTCATCTAGACATTCTCTGCCAGTCTGACGTTGCCAAAAGCTTTCATAATGACATTTAGTCATTTAAGCAATTGTATTCTTTTAATGAATGAAGTTAATGATATATATTAAGCATAGAAAAGAATGACACACATATTCATTTAATTTCATAAATGTAAGTGTAACATATTTTTGTTCTAAATGAGTATCGTTTCTCAAAGCCTGTGAATTGGATTCTTCTAAGGCGATCACTATCAGTTTTTTGACTGAATTGCATGGAAGGCTATTGCTTTTTCTGATTATAAACAAATTAGTTTGGTCCTTCTAATCAGAAAGTAAGTAAACAAAAGCACAAATGCATGCATGAAAACAGCAGCCTCAATATAACATATTTGCAGACAGCAAAAATCTATTTGACATAGAATATAAATTCCGGGAGGGGGAGCCCCCATCCTTCATGGAATGTGTAGTCCTATGACTGGAATATAGCAGGTGCTCAATAAGTAAGTAACCCAAATAAATGATGATGCTTAAATGGCGTGTTTGATAGTCATAGACAATACAATAACAATGCCTGATCCTATCAATGGGTGAAATTATTGGTGTGTGTCTCAGTTTACAGAACAGACCAGCAAGGAAAAAATATACAACTTTGAACTAGAAAGAAGAGGAAAGTATAAATCTCACTTCTTATTGCACAGTTTGTGTGAGACAAGCTTGTTCACATTCACTGTATTTCTACTTTTGAGTATAGAGTCTTGAAATTTGGGTTAAGATTTGGTATCAGTGTACCCCTTCCAGTTTTACATAATTCTAGGGTTAGACGAACTTCAAGTTATTCCCCCTCCACCACAACCTCCCATCTAATCTTTACAATAGTTTTTCAAGGGCATAGTCCAAGATTTCAAGTAGAGGGGAACTTACTACCTCCCACGAAAGTCCACTCAACTTTGGTTCAGTTTGGTTCAGCGATTATTCTCCTGAACTTTATCTTTCTAGGTTTCTCACACTACAGCAAGACTATGTTTTTTTTTTTTTTTTTTTTTTTTTTTTTTTTTTTTTTTTTTTTTTTTTTTTTTTTTTTNTTTTTTTTTTTTTTTTTTTTTTTTTTGATTTTTTGAGACAGGGTTTCTCCGTAGCTTTTTGGTTCCTGTCCTGGAACTAGCTCTTGTAGACCAGGCTGACCTCAAACTCACAGAGATCTGCCTGCCTCTGCCTTCCGAGTGCTGCAAGACTATGTTTTTAAAATATACCCGTTTCCCTTTTCCATGCAACACCCCCATGTGTATTTGAAGTTAATAACGTCTTTCCATTTTTATGTTGCAAGTAGAGCATGGTTTCCAGTCTTCCTTTTTTAGAGCTCCCTTTGGGGATTGTGTTCCTGTTTAAACCTTTTAAAAAGTGTGTGGCACCCAGGCGGTTGTGGGAATTCTGGGCGTGGTTTGTGTTGCGTGTAGCTATTGTGTGTTTGCCATGAGTGTCCAATTTCTCTTTCCCTCACAGTGCAATTACAGTTTCTACCAATCTCTGACTTTGACTCATAGAAGTCTCAGAGTGAGAGTAGTTCAGGTTGGGGAAAATGATGCTTTGCTAGAGCTCGGAGCAAACTATGGAAGAGAGTACACATTTCCATTTCTCACATGCTCAGAGGTCATACAAAAGTTGAAATAAAGCCTGGCAATGGTTTTCCGTTTGCTTGCAAGTGGGTTCTGAATCTCACCTCTCCAGCCTGCTGTCTGGCATAAAAATGACTCATTATGTCTTAGTTTCTTTTCCTCTTGTGACCTCTTTGTATTTTTTTTTTTTTTTTTTTTTTGTCTCTTATTAGCACAAAGGGAATTTCGGGATGAATTAGCAGGTGGTAGATTGCTGGCTCTCCTTTACTTCCCAGAAGATAGGATTTCTTCTTTGTCTTTGAACAAAATCCTAAGAGCTAGCTAGAACAAATGCTAAGCAAGATAGGCTTCACACATTTTCAGATAGAGCATCCAAGTTTAATGAAGTCTGTTCCTGCATCTTACATATTAGATACAGCCTACATATGCACCACCGTTCTTTGTGTCTCTGGCTGGGTTCTTAAATGAGGAAGAGCGAGATTTGAAGGCTTCCAAGATGCGTTTTCTCTCCTCAGCTACAGCATTAGATAGTTCTTAGTCTAACACGAGAATAGGAAAAGAGAACCAATGTTGTGGGGGATTTTTGAACATCTTACAGTGCTTGGTTCATTTCTGAGTGACTTTGTTCCTGTTGTATAAATGAAACCTGGTTATCCAGAGCTTTGACAGCTTTTCCAAGAATAAGATCATTAAAAAAAAATCACTGACTGTCTAAGCAATTTGTTCCAGGCAAAGGCATTAACTTTAGAAAGCTGGGTACTACATGCAGGCATTCCCTACCAGGTGCCAGAAGAGTTTCTGAGCAGTAGTGGAACAGTGCTGCTGCCGCCACGCCCACCACCCCTGCTGCCCTCAGCGGTCACTGGATGATTTGGTGCTGACCGACGAGTTATAAGACCTAGTTAGGAACAAGTCTAACTTATATATTTTAATCTATGTTCTTTCATGTGGTTTGATTGCCTTTACTCTGTACTCTCTATGTATCTTCTCCCTCCAGCTGGCAACTCCACCTTCTTTTTCCCAGCGTTCTCTCTGCCCTGAAAATCCTGTCTAGCTATTGGCCATTTAGATTTCTGTTTAAACCAATCACAGTGACATATCTTCACCCAGTGTAAAGGAATATTCCACAACACATGACCCCTACTGGGGTTGCATATTAGATATACTGAATATCAGATATTTACATTATGATTCATAACAGTAGCAAAATTACAGTTATGAAGTAGTAACAAAATAATTTTGTGGTTGGGGGTCACCACAACAAGAGGAACTGTATTAAAGGGTTGCAGCATTAGAAAAGTTCAGAACCACTGCCTTAGAGTCAGTGATCAAGATTAATATCAAATAGACATCATGTTGCTCTTGCATGTGACAACCTGAGAAAGATCTATCTTCTACTTTTTAAAGAGTGCATGAACTCAATCTAGTCATGAAGAACCATCAGATCAATCCAAAGTGACTCATTCAATAAGGCAGTTTGCTTCAAAAGTTTCTTTCAAATGTCATGAAGGCCAAGAAAGGCCAAAGAACTGTTATGGGTTAAAGGACATTAGATGCAATGACAACATGTCCACATTGGGCCTTCCATCAAGAGAACTACAGGGATGACAGCAAAGCCTGGAAAATGATAAGAGGCATTATCATATTTATGATACAGACTGTAGGTGGAATGACAGCTCTACATCAATGTTAAGTTTTCTAAATTTGTTGGTCATGCTGTTACATAAGAGCAAATGACATCCTTCTCTCAGTAAAGACTCCTGGAAAAAAGTGATGGAATGCGGCCTGTTTGACAGGACTTGGGGAGAGCTTTGTGTTTGAAGGCTCAGTGGGAGATGTGTAGTGAGGGCTCTGTTGTCACTGTGGTTGACAGATCATAGCCCTTGGCCCCAGGGAACACTGTGGCAATGAGAATATTTATCTCATGGAAGAGAAAAAGGAATCAATTACAGTCCTCAAAAGTACGCTCCCAGCCACTGGTTTCCTTCAGCGAGGCCCAACCTTCTAAAGCTTCTACTTTGCTTTCATTGAAAATAGATTTTTTTAAAAATGAAATTTATTCTGATTATGGTTTCACCTCACCCAAATCCCCCAAGATTATACCTACCTCCATTCCCATCCTAATCCATACCCTTTCTTTCACTAGAAAATAAACAGGTATCTAAGGAATAATAATAAAATAAAAGTTAAAAGAAAAACAGAAAAGGGCAAACGAACAAACAAACAGGGAAAAAGTCAAAGGAAAAAAAAAACAAGAAACACATAGACACACTTTTGTACACACAGAAATCCCAGAAAAACGCAGAACTGGAACTCAAAATATATATGCAAAAGATCTGCAAGGTAAAAATAAACATGTCCTGACAAAACAGCAAGAGACAAAGTACACCAGAGATGTTATATGGGCTCCTTTTGTGCTGGCATTTACTGCTGGGCATGGAACCTGGCCTTAATAGCGGTTTGCATACAGTGAGACTCTGTTGAAGAAACCTAGTGTTTTATTTTTTTAAATTGGAGATATCTCTGGATTAGGGATGTGGGCTTGTGTCCCCTCTCAGTACTAGGACCCATCTGGCATAAACTCTTGAAAGCCATGTGCATGCTGCCTTAGTCTCTGTGAATTCACATGTACATTGGTTCTGCTGTGCTTAGAAGGCCTTGCTTCCTCGGTATCCTCCATCCCCTCTGACTCTTACACTCTTTCTGCCTCCACTTAAGTAGTTTGAGACTTGAGGGAAGGCATTTGATGGAGATAGCTCATTTGGGACTGAGTGTGACTCACTCAGCACATTGTCTGGCAGTGAGTCTCTGTATTTGTTCCCATCTACGGAAGGAGGAAGCTTTGTTGATGATGGCTGATCAAGGCACCGATCTATGAGTATAGTAGACTATCATTTGTATCATTTCATGGCTACATTTCTTTCTTTTTTTTTTTTATAGTTTTTCTTATTTATTTATTTATTTATTTATTTATTAAAGATTTCTGTATCTTCCCCGCCACCGCCTCCCCTTTCCCTCCCCCTCCCCCAATCAAGTCCCCCTCCCGTCAGCCCAAAGAGCAATCAGGGTTCCCTGCCCTGTGGGAAGTCCAAGGACCACCCACCTCCATCCAGGTCTAGTAAGGTGAGCATCCAA